>NW_006921630.1:2092715-2093420 GCF_000298275.1 Orycteropus afer afer
AATAAATGCACACATCAAAAAAGAAGAAAGAGCCAAAATCAACACTTTAAACCAACATCTCCAACAATTAGAAAAAGAACAGAAAGAAAAGCCTAAAGTCAACAGAAGAAAGGAAATAATAAATATTTGAACAGAAATCAATGAAAGAGAAAAAAGAAAGACAATAGAAAAAGTCAACAAAACAAAACAAACTCCAAAGAACCAAATGCATGGCTGTCGAGCCAGATCTGACTCTTAGTGACCTCACCTTGAGTTTCTGAGGCAGTATCTCTACAGAAGTAGATTGCCCAATCTTCTTTCCAAGGATTGGCTGATGGGTTTGAACTGCCAGCTTTCTGGTTCACAGTCAAATGCCTTAGGCACTACACTACCAGAGCTCCCAGACTGTCGTTGTTATGTGCCTTTGAGTCGGCCCTGACTCATGGCGACCCCTCTTTGGGTTGCCAAGACAGTATCACTACGGAAGTAGATTGCTCAACCTTTTTCTTCTGAGGAGTAGCTGATGGGTTTGAACCGCCAGCCTTCTGGTTAGCAGTCAAGTGCCATAGGCACTATGCTATCAGAGCTCCTGAGCTCCCAGACTAGAAGTTGTTTTTTTTGAAAAGATAAGTAAAATTGACAAACCACTGGCAAATTTAACAAAGGAAAAGAGGGAGAGAATACAAATAACACGAATAAGAAATGAAATGGGCAACATCACAACAG
>NW_006921630.1:2094105-2109076 GCF_000298275.1 Orycteropus afer afer
ATTCCTAATCAAAACTCTCAGCAAAAAAGGAATAGAAGGAACATTCCTCAACATAATAGAGGATATGTATGCAAAACCAATAGCCAACACTATTCTCAATGGAGAGACTAAAACCATTCTCCTTGCGAACAGGAAACAGACAAGGATGCTCTCTATGACCACTTCTATTCCACATTGTACTGGAAGTCCTAGCCAGGGCAATAAGGTAAGAAAGGGAAATCAAAGGCATCCAAATTGATAAGGAAAAAGGAAAACTATCCCCATTTGCTGATGATATGATCTTATACCTAGAAAACCCAAGAGACTCAGTAAAACATTTACTGGAACTAATTCAGGAATTTAGCATATCAGAGATCAACATCCAAAAATCAGTTGGATTCCTCCACACCAGCAAAGATATTGCTGAGAAAGAAATAAGGAAATCAGTATAATTTACAATAGCTACCAAAAATATAAAATACTTGGGAATAAATCTTACCAGAGACCAAAAGACTTGTATAAAGAAAACTATAAAAGACTACTTCAAGAAACCATAAGAGTTTTACATAAATGGAAGAATATACCATGCTCATGGATAGAAGACTGAACATTGTGAAAATGCCAATTCTACTGAAAGCAATCTCTACATTTAATGCAATCCCAATCCAGATTCCATCAACATTCTTTAAGGATATGGAAAAAATAATCACTAACTTTATATGGGGAGTAAAGAGACCTCCAATAAGCAAAGCATTATTGAAGAAGAAGAACAAAGTAGGAGGTCTCACACTCCTGGATCTTAAAACCTACTATATAGCCACAGTAGTCAAAAACTGCCTGGTATTGGTACAACAACAGACACAAAGACCAATGGAATAGAATTGAGAACCCAGAAATAGATCCATTGACCTATGGTCAATTGATCTTTGACAAAGGGCCAATGTCCATTAAATAGGGAAGACACTGTCTGTTTTGCAAATGGTGCTGACAAAACTGAGTATCCATTTGCAGAAAAATGAAACAAGATTTGTACCTCACACTATACACAAAAATGAACTCCAGATGGATCAAAGACTTAAATGTGAAACCTAAAACTATAAAGTTCCTCAAGGAAAAACTAAGGGCTAATTTAAGGGCCCTAATATATGGCATAAATAGACTATCAAGCATAACCCAAAATGCACAAACAGCAGAAGATAAACTAGATGAATGGGACCTTCTAAAAATTAAATTTTTATCTGCTTCCAAAGACTTCTCCAAAACAGTCAAAAGAGAATCTACAGATTGAGAAAAAATATTTGGCAATGACATATCTGACAAGGCACTTATCTCTAGAATTTATAGAAAACTCCAACACCTCAACAACAAAAAGACAAATAATCGAATTAAAAAATGGGCAGAAGACATGAATAAACACTTCAACAAAGAGGATATGCAGGCATCCAACAAACATATGAAAAAATGCTCACGATCATTAGCCATTAGAGAGATGCAAATCAACAACAATGAGATACCATCTTGCCCCAGCACTAGTAGCAAAGTTCAACAAGACAGATGTAGAGAGGATGTGGAGAGACTGGGATTCTCATACCCTGCTGCTGGGACTGTAAAATGATACAACCACTGTGGAAAGCAGTATGGCAATTCCTTCAAAAGTTGGAATTAGAAATACCATTTGACCCTGCAATTCCATTACTAGGTATATATCCTAAAGAAGTGACAGCCAGGATAAGAAAAGATATACGCATACCCATGTTCATTGCAGCACTATTTACAATAGCAAAAAGGTGAACCCAACCAAGGAGCCCATCAACAGACGAACAGATAACCAAACTATGGTACATACACACAATGGAGTACTTTGCAACTCTAAAGAATAGCATGGAATCAGCAAAACACCACATAATGTGGATGAACTTGAAGGACATTTTGCTGAGTGAAATGTGTCAGTCACAGAAGAACAAATATTGTGTTAGTGCATTATTGTAAAAAGTCAAAGAAAGGTTTATATATGGAAGGAAATTTTCTTTGTTGGTTACCAGGGATGGGAGAGGAGGGGAAGGAACACTGTTAGATAGGTAGAGACAAGATTTGGGTGAACAGAAGGCCAATGTACCAAACGTGAGTGATCAACACAGCAGCATTGAAGAAGAGGAAGACATGGAGAGGTACACGGGAGGTAGAGACAACAAAGATGAACTCTTTTGCACACACAGTACTGTGCTGTCAGTGAACACAAACATTAATCTACAGGTGGACAGATGGGTGGACAGGCTGAACTACTAGGTATGTCTATGCAGAGGGAAGTGTGCCCATGACCATGTACAGGGTTGGTAGACAATGTTTCTACAAGTGTATTTGTATGTCCTGTAACATACAAATACAGGTATATAGTAGAGCCGACAAGGGAAAAAGTTGTAGTCACTTCTTGGCCACAGCCAGCTACCCAGAGGGAGTGAATAGTTGGACCTGTGAGCTTGGGACCATAGTCACAGGGGACATCAAGCTCAACTGTCATAACATAATACACAAAACATTGTTCCACATCCTACTTTGGTGAGTAGTGACTGGGATCTTAAAAGCCTGCAAGCAGCCATCTAGATGCAGTGATGGGTTTCTCCTCATCCAGAGCAAAGAAGAATGACGAAAACCAAACACCCGTGGAAACAATTCGTCCAAAGATTGGTACACCATGCGATCCGCAGCCTATATGACTATAAGACCAGAAGAACTAGATGGTGTCGGGCAATCAATGTCAACCACTTGGAGAAGGATATATGTAAGAGATCCTGGAAAGAGTGGGAGCACAATGTGGAACAAAACTCAAATCATTTGGGGGGGACCAGGTTTGCTGGTCTGATAGAGACTGGTGGAACCACTGAGACTATGACCCCTAGCTGCCCCTCAGCTCTGGAATTAAACCCACTCCTCTGGCTTCCAGCCAAACAAAAGACAGGTATATGAGGTGAACACTTAAATTAGGAAGATACACTCCTTGGAGAGATCAATCATGGGATAATAGAAGGGCTGTGTATGCACAGGGATACAGCTCAGGGGTCAGGAGTACATGGAGGGAAGGACACAGGGAAGAGGTAATTATGGGGAGGAAGTGGGAGGGGAGCTGTTGCACTGTGGTAAGTTGTAGTCAATGTCATGAGACAAAGTGTATGTGATCTGCTGTATGGAAAGTGAATTTTCTCTGTAAACTTTCAACTAAATCATAATTTTTTAAAAAAGAAAATAATTGGTTGACATTAAACCATTTCAAAAGGTAGCATATGATCAGAGGTAATGGTACTGAAGAAATAAGTACTGCACTGAAGACATTGGTGAAAAACAAGGCTCCAGGAATTGACTGGATACCCATTGAGATGTTTTAAAAGATAGATGCAATGCTGGAAGCACTCATTCATCTACGCCAAAAATTTGGAAGACAGTTACCTGGCTAACTGACTGGAAGAGATTCACACTTGTCCCCATTCCACAGAAAAGTGATCCAACAGAGTGTGGAAATTATTGAACAATACCATTAACATCACACACAAGCAAAATTTTCCTGAAGATTATGCAAAAATGGAATCGAACCTATTCTTGTGGCTTCCAGCCAAACAAAAGACAGACACATGAAGTGAACATTTACATTAGGTAGATACACTCCTTGGAGAGATCAATCTTGGGAGAATAGAAGGGCTGTGTAGGCACAGGGAGACAGCTTGCGGGGGCAGAAGTGCATGGGAGGGAAGGACACAGGGAAGAGTTAACTATGGGGAGGAAGAGGGAAGGGAGCTGGTGCATTTGTGAGAAATTGCAGTCAATGTCATGAGACAAAGTGTATGTGAGCTGCTGTATGGAAGGTGAATTTTCTCTGTAAACTTTCACCCAAATCACAATAAAAATTAAAGAAAAAAAAAAAAAAAAGAAGAAGAACATTTATTCTAATGATTACCATTAGCCCTGCATGTGGTAAGGAGCTCTGGTGGCGTAGTGCCTAAGGCATCTGACTGCTAAGCAGAAGGCTGGTGGTTCAAACCCACCACTCCTTGGAAGGAAGATTGGGCAATCTACTTCCTTAGTGATACCACCTCAGAAAGCAAAGGAGGGGTCGCTATGAGTCGGGTCTGACTCAGTGGCAGTGAGTTTGCTTTTTTGCTTGCATGTGGTAAAGAAGGGAAGGAACTAAATACAGAGAGGAGGTTAAACTCTTAAAATTTAGCTGATCGTCTATAAATAGAGTAGGAGCACTAGTAAAGGAAATAAAACACTAAAGGCAAATTTCATGACTAAAAACAAATAAATCGCGCACACACAAAAAGTTACTCAAGGCCTATAACATCCAAAAGTATAGGATAAATGATAATTGCAGGGCAGATGTGCTTAGGGTCACAGACTTCAGAAATCTCAAACTCAGCTTATGTTTAGGTGTTTTCCAAGGGTAATTCTCTAGCTAAAAGGGATGTCAGGGAAGGGGCAAAAACCTTCTTAAAGGATCTTTGCATTAAGTGAGGCCACAAAGAAGCCCTAATGGCACAGTTGTTATACAGTTGGTTGCTAACCACAAGGTCAGCTGTTCAAATCCACCAGAAGCTCTGTAGGAGAAAAGACCTGGTAATCTGCTCCTGTAAAGATTATAATATTGGAAATCCTATGGGGCAATTTTACTTTTCCTATAGAATTACTATGAGCTGAAATATACTCATCAATAATGGGTTTTGTTTTAAGGTAGGCCACAGGAAAATGCAGTGGTGGGGCCACTGAGGACAGGATTAATAAATATCTGCTTACAAGGTCACAAAGAGGCTATATCTCTAAATGGAGCCCATACACAACTCTGATGCCAAGGACAAAGACTCCAATGGGGAAAAGTAAGACAAGAGATTTTGAATATGCAGCATGAGTAAAAACAAAGTCTCAATAATAATAATAATAATGCTTGGAGCTGCCACCACCACCATATACATCTAAATTTAGGAGAATTTTGTCTCTTTAAGAAAGAAGACCACATGTATATTTGAGTTTGCCCCTCAACTTTGATACATCTATGACCATGACTGACTCCTTTATAAGAACTTTTTCCAGACTGGTTTTAAGTTCACAGATCTTGGCATAAAGTGTCTGGAATCTTCTCAAAGTTGCAACCATGGTATTTTCCTCTTTTTCGTCTACATTCTTCCAAATATGACTAAGTCCCAACACAGTCTCTACTAAAGTCATCATGATCTGTGCAGTTAATCTCTACTCCTTGACAGTATGTATCTGAGAGTTTGGCACACTTGATTCAATTTTAAGTTGGTCACTTAATCTAAGATGGTAGTAGATCAGCCTTTCTCAACAGGGGTACCCTACAGAATTAAGACAATAAAGACATAAAGCTCTAAAGCAGGAGTTAGCAAACTTTTTTAAAAGGATAGATAGGCAGTATTCTAGGCTTTGTGGGCCATATAGTGTCTGTTCCAACTATTCAGCTCCATGCTTGTGGCATGAAAGTAGCCATAGGTAATATGTAAATGAATAGCTGTGCTGTGTTCCTATAAAATTTTACATGCTCTTGTAAGATTTTACAGAACAAACAGTGGGCTAAATTTAGCTCCAAGTTTGTCAACCCTGCACTAAAACATTTACTGTATGTAATAAATGAGCTCCCGTTCTATACATCTAGATATGCTCCAACCCTGAGAGAATACAGAAAATAATTCATCAAAATTATTTCCTATGTTCTATGCTTCGGACAAGGAAGCTCAGGTTGGGAAAAATTGTACTTGAGAGTATAAATATCCTGATTCAAATAATCCCACAAGGAACTCCAAAAGGTCTTTCTTAAGTCGATACAACCCCCAGCCTCCACAGCTCCTGCACATAGCGCTCTTCCTCCTCTGTGTTTGTTTCGCTCTCTCTGGATGTAGAACTTGGTACTCCTCCATGACCCACCAAAGGAATCTCACTGCTGTTGAGTTGTTTCTGACTCATAGTTACCCCTCCTTGGGTTTCTGAGGTGGTATGTCTATGGAAGTAGGTTGCCCAATCTTCCTAGTCACCCCAAAATAGCGACAGACATTAACAAGTGATGGTGGAGGAGTTTTACACATGCCACCTCACACAAATCTCTCAAATGTTCTCATTTAACATGCCTGCACATCAAATTTCCTTCTCAGTCATACCAATAACAGAGATTTTTCAGCATCTAATGGACAACTGAGGTTCCTAGGTGGCAGGAATGGTTTGTGATCATCTGCTAACCTAATTGGCAGTTCAAACCCACCCAGCGACACCATAGAAGAACGGCCTGGTGGTCTGCTTCCATAAAAATTTCAGTCAAGAAAGCTCCATGGAGCAGTTCTACTCTCTAACACGTGAGGTCATCATGAGTCAAAACTGACTCACCAGCAAGAGTTGAATGCACAACTGCCCTTTTGGTTGACTGGATTTTTCCTTGCCCCAGAAATTTCTAATTTATTCCCATATATTATGCAAAGCAATTCTGCTTGGCTCCACAGATATACCTTCAACTTCACATAACCAAACCCATACTAGACTTCCTAAACACACAGGCCTTGCTGTTGAGAATATTAACCCTGCTTAGAAGAAGGCTGAGGTGTAAACAGCAAGTAAGCCTTCCGTTACGCATAGATAGTCTGTCAAGTGTTCTAAAATTGTGTGTGTCAAGGAGAAATGCTTGTACATTTTTATCTGTTCATATTAATCCAGTTTGTTTAATCCAGGCTGTTTGACCTTGGGACCCAAACTATATATATCACCCAAAGCTGAGCACATTCTGACCCCTGAGAAATTTTACTGTGCTAGTGGAGGCCTAACACATAAGATATTTCACTAAGATGTTGAAGTTGTTGGACAGAGGGGCGGGGGGGATGTTGAGGTTATCTAGTAATGAGAAAATGGATTCTGGGTAGGTGGTCAAAAATAAAATGATATTATGAAGAGAGGGCAAATTATGTGAGTAGAAGCATGGAATCATATATGAACCATTCAAGGAGATGATTATGTATTGTGTATGGAGAAACCTAAAAGAGAGACTGGGAGAGAAATTTGGTTGGTATAAACTTTCTGTGTATAATGAAAGTTTTTGCCAGAAGGAACTCACAACTGGTTGAATAATAAATGACTTTTTTTGTGTGTTGCATGTTTGTGTCATTATCGCCTCCTGCCCATACCATCTTTCCTCTCCAGATCAATGGGACTTCACCATAGGTCTCTTTGTTAACATTGCTTCTTCATCAAAGACACTCCTCTGGTAGAGTGGAGTAGAGTTATGACCATATGGTCTAGCAATAAGGAGATCTTGTGGTGTAGTAGTTAAGGTATTTGGCTGCTAATCAAAATGTCAGTAGTTTGAACCCATAAGCCACTCCATGGGAGAAAAATTATGCAGTCTACTTCCATAAAGATCTAAAGCCTAGGAAACCCAATGGGGCCCCCTATGAGTCAGAATTGACTCAATGGCAATAAGTTTGGTTTCTGATTTGGTCTAGCAATACAGTCTACACATGCACTGCTTAGGGCAACTTTAGAGACATTCTGCAAACAATTTTCAGCTTGCATACTAACACTAATTGATTGGTTGTGATTACTTAGACACTGTGTTGAGAGGGATTTTGTGTCGAGAGGGTAAACGGGCAAGAATTTTTTTGCCTTGATATTCTAAGTGCTGTTGTCCTGCCCATACCAATAAGGATTTTTTAGGAAGAGTTTTGTAGAATAAACAAAAAGTGATCGCTTTGGAGAAAGACAAGCTTGGATTTGAATGCTGACCATTCCATTTACTGTTTGTTTTTGCCAGAGTAGCCTCTCTTGAGTCTGGATACATTAATCTGTGAAATAAGACATGAAGACAATACAACTCACCCCACAGAGTTGCTAGAAAACAATTTTGCACATGTTAAAATCTAGCAGAGTCCCTGGCACATAGTTAGTAATTCAAAGTGTGCTAGTTTTCCTTCCTGACTAGAAAGATACCATGCCTGCTCATGCAAAAACCTCAGATTTATCAACTGGTAGAAAAAAACATCTGGTAGCAACATGACAGAAAAACTGTAGGTCTTTCCAGTCAGGGACAGAATGCAACAGGGACCAATGTGAGTGTCAGCAAGTTTGTCTCTCTTTAAGAGAAACAAAATTGAGAACCAAGGACTGAAAGTGAAAGAAAATATAATTTAATTCACAATCAAATAAAAATTATATATCTTTAGAATCAGAGCATATTCTTGGAATGGACTCTTTTCAGTACCATAAATTTACCCAACTGGATTCTTTAAGGATGTGCCTTGTCAACCTTTTGAAATGAAGGTTGATTAGGTTCAATGGGAAATCTGCATTTCATCATGAAAATGGAACACAACATCTTTGGCTTAGTCTCCTGAGGAACAGCAATTTGCGGCACTATGTGCAACGTATGCAGTACAAACACAGGTAGCAAATTTACTCCAGGCACGACAAACAGAAGGTACGTATATGCATAGTCTCAGAGCATGAAAAGGCAAAGCTTCCACTCTCACTGTACAGGATGCCATAAAAGGAAAACTCCCCAAAGGGGTTTCTCCCCCATTTTATTTTACAAATAGTAGTTTGTGAGAATGGAGACATTACAAGAAAAAGAGACACTTTAGATTAAGTGAGCTGATGTATTTAAATATTAGAGGGAAGAAGAACTCAATTATCAAGCGGTAAATGCAGCAGCAGCAAATCTTGTCAAAGGAACCAAGCCCATTTGGTATTCCTCAAATCTTTGCTTCTTTTGAGAAGGTTTAATGTACAACCCAGGAGAATTTGACTATCTAATAACCTGAACAAATAAAAAAAACTGTAGTAGAAGTAAAAGTGTGCATATAATTCACCTCATTTCTAAAACAACAGTGAGTCGTGCACTAGATTTAGCAGGTTAATTAAAGAGTCCATTAGCAAGCAGGTGAAAGTGGGCAAATTCCCAATTCAGACTGATACTAGCCCAGATTTAGATGTAACTGATGTTTCTTCAATAAGACCAAGATGTGTCAGCTAATCCAGAGAAAACCTGTTATCTATAACAGGCTTAAAGTAAGACTGGAGCCAGATGTGTTGCCAATGTTTTCAGATCAAGTAATAGGCCTTTGAAGAGCTGAGTAGGCTGTTTGGCCAATGGAACAGCTCAAATTGAAGGAACAGTTCAGTGGATTGACACTGGTTAAGAGAATCATTTAGTCAAGTCCATGACATTCTGTTCATCAATCCTGCACCTGTAAATCAAGTTGACCTACCCATGGAGCAAGTGGCCAGTGGCCAGTTAACACAAAAGGTATAGGAAGCAAGCTCCCTGAAATTTTCTAGCTCTGTTCTCTGAGCACCCACACAGGCCCACTGAACTTTCAGAATGCTGATGTGAATGTTCCGCAAGCAGGGAGTCTAATTTGGTGTAATATATATTAATAAGCACGAAGTATGCATCTGGTGCTATGCTTGTATTATGAATATGCTTGGTTGGATACATAAACGAATGAAGCATGACCTGGCCTGCAAAGAGTCCACCCCTGAGTGGAGAAAACAGAGAGTAAACAAATAGTTATAATGCAAAATGGTAAAGTTGGATATAAACAATTACAGAAACTGAGATGTGAAAGGGCAATGACTTCTGAATCAAGAGGGCAAAGCAGGAGTCAGAGAAAATGATAAAGATGTGGTGAGCCTTAAGCAATGGTTAACAGTTCATCCATTCACTTAGTGGACAAAAGAGGAGAGTGCATTCCAAGCAACAGAGACAAGAGCCAAGGTGTGCATGGGCAACCATGCATGATGTGGCTGAGAAACAATAATAAAGAGTCCAGAATGGCTGAAGTGGAGACACTATGTCCTGACCTTGAGATTTGACCCTTTAGTACAAGAAGGGGGGATCATAATCCCTTCCACAGTGTCCTGCATAATCTCTGCCCCTGCCAATTGAGACTCCAGTCCTAAAGAGACAGAGTGTGAAAATGGCATGGAAGGAACATGTGAGCACCTCATCTAACTTCATCTAATTTTGGGGGAGAGAGAATCATTATCAGCATCATCAGCCCAAGGTTGATTGCTATGAAGCAGAAGTCAGACATGCTTCTATCCTCCAAACTTTTCACCAATTCTGATACCAGCTATCCCTACCACGACACTCTCTACTTCTCTGCTGGGTTCAATAATCCATTGTGATGGCCATACAGACATCACAGGCAATAGTCACAGTTATAGGATTTATTAAGGAACTAACAGGCTACAATTCAGTATCAGGAAAGACTTGGGATACAGTTTTGCAGTTAAAACCGCCTCTTCTCAGCTGGTGAGGACAGCTTCTTCTTAGTTATGTCCATAGGCAGGCCTCTCTCTGGCCTCTGGTTTCTCAGCTCCTAGGCCCTTTGGACCTCGTGGACCAGCCCAGCCTCTGCCCTGCTCAGGCAAGTGTTACAAAGCTCGTTAGCTCCACTGCTAAGTGCCCAGAGGAACCTCACTCCACCTGCAAGCCTCCTGCCTGAAGATACTCAGTTTTCTTGCTCTGTAGGCCAGGAAGTCCACTGTGCCATCTCACGTCAGTTCTGCTGCCAACATTTCTCTGCCATCGCTTTTCACTGCCTCACACCATCTCTGGTGTCACAACTCTCTCTCTGTCTCCTAGGTCTAGGAAGTTCTCAGAATAGGGACCTTGGGTCCAAAGGATGCACTCCACTCCCATTTATTCTTCTTGGTGGTAATGGTCCTCCTGTCTGCCTCTGAAATGTCTCATTTTAAGTCTAGCAGGATGGCAAAATGACCAATCCCCTTGTTGTCGTTATTTGCCATCGAGTCAGACCCGACTCATAGCGACCCCTCCTTGGGTTTCTGAGACGGTATCACTACGGAAGTAGATTGCCCAACCTTTCTTCCAAGGCTGGTAGGTTTGAACTGCCAGCCTTCTGGTTAGCAGTCAAGTGCCTTAGGTACTATGCTACCAGAGCTCCTAATCCCCTTGTTAGTGTTCCATATATCTTATTTGTATGGTCCCGTCCCCACAAGGGTGCCAGGCACCTTATTTACATTATTAGCACACTATCCAATCCCACAAGCATCTTATTTGCATAGTCCCACTCCATTTGGTGGGAGTTGCAAAAACTATGGCTAAAAGGGCCATGTTAACTAACTGACTGCACTACATAGTCACTGATGATAGCACCCTGTATCCTTCACTCCCTCTTCTGATGAGATTTAATTGCTTTTATTTTTTCTTGAGCAAATATTTTCTCCTAGCAAACATTTTATTTGAGCATCTAACATATGATAGTCTTATGAGAGGTACTGACAAAAGTACTGTCTCAATGTACAAGTTAAAAGGGAAAGTCTGGAAACAGACAGTCAGGGTTCAAAGTTTGATATCAACATTCATGAGCTGTGTAATTTTAGACAAGGGATTTAATTTCTTCATATGGAGATGATACTCATTCTTCACTGAAGCATCATTATGAGGATTAAATGAAACAAAGCATGTATAAAACTTAGAACATTACCTGGTACAAAATAAGTGCCCAGTAAATGCTGGCTATAATCATCATCTTTGGGTGCTAGAATGAGTATGGTACAAGATGAACTGTCAACGAAACTGTTAAATATGAAAGTGAATCTTTTATTCTATTTGTTCATCAACTCTTCACCCTTTCATCAGGATTGCACTGCCTTGCAACAATAACAATATCCTTTCTACATGGCTCCAGGGAGTCTTCCCTGGACTTTGACAGAGGTCATCTTTTTGAGCTATATATCCTCTGGAGAGTAATATTCATTCCTCACAAAACACCAAGACCCCTCAAATCTAATCAAGTTCTTCTCCACTTCATCCTACACTCCTATTCCCACCGACAGACAACAAATTTTATTCATAGCACCTGCAAAATTCATTTATTTCAACATGAAAGGAGCTTGTGCCTGACAAATTACAGAGCAAAAGGAAAGGATGATGGGACTGTTCAGAGGCTGGTGGGTTCCAGGGTGTTGCTAACCAAGGCCTAAAGTTAATGGAATCAGTCTGATTTTCACATTTAGCAGATCCAGTGAGAGAGAAGGAACAGAAAATCACATCTCTTGGGCATGAAGCAGAGAAGAACAGGGGAAGTGAAGGATGTAGTGAGGAAGGAGTCAGCAAGGTCCACAGGGCTCATCTTTCTCATGGCTGAACTGGAGTCCAAAGAAACCTAAAAACCCTCAAATAAGCCTTAAAGAAGGTGCTTCCCACTCTGACTCCTGAGCCTGAGTGATTTACAAGGAGCTCAAAGCATGGGGAGATAAAATGGGGGAGGAGAGAGAGGAAGATCAAAGCTGACTATAATTGGCAACAAAAATGGAAAAAATCGGCACAGACATCATCATGGTTTAAAATTTGTGCCAGCTTTTACAGCAGGATGCCACCTGCAAGCTGGTCACCGTGACATTCTGAGAAAGAAACCAACGAGAAGTGTTCATGGTAACCAGTAGCTGCAGGACTCTGGGACAGGCAACCTGGGCAGAAAGTAACCGGCGTTGCCAAAGAGCCCTCATGCATAGTCATGTGTCTGAGGGTGGTCAGTGTACCACACACAATAGATGATTTAGCTACAGCCTCCTGATTAACCTGCCAGAAACTGAAATATAAGATCAGGGAGACAGACAGGGATGTACTAATGAAGCAATGATTTAAAAAGAAAACCCCCAAATAGTCAGTCTTTGACAAGTAATTTGCTTTCCCTGGCACAGTGCAGTCTCATTATTTCCATTCTCCTCCCCTAGGGAGTGAGCAGAGGTCACCTGTCTGAAGGAAGGGGACAACGAATCTTTGACTTCCTGCCATTATCAGAACCAAGGGCAGAATCTTGGTCCCAAATGCTTAGAAACATGTAAAGGAAGAGGCTACAGAAGACCATTTGATAATAATCTAAGGCTTTCCTATTTCAAAAGAGCCCTTACTATACAGGAGAGGATTCTAGAAAGACATTTTCTCTGCTTCCTCTCTGGATCATCTACACCTAGGAGGCACGAGGCTACAACCAGTCTGGGAGTGATACCCTAGGGCTCCTAAATGCCCTCGCCAGAAAAAAATCACTATTGGGAATCCTTCCTGTCTCAGACCAATACAATTTCCTATCTATAACATAAGGCCTCAAATCCTTTGAAAATACAGGTATCTCCAAAGAGTGGCATTTCAAGTAAGCTGCCATCCAGATTTTAGGGAGAAGGATTTACAAGCAGGTTTTACATAGCAGTATGGTCCTTGCTCAATAGATGTTTGCTAAGTGAGTCTGCAGAAATTCTATTTGTTAAAATTCAAAGAGAGAAAGAAGTAGTAACACCTCGATGAGACGCAACATAGGACTGGTTTAAAGAAAACACCACTATAACAAGAAATAAATTACATAGCACCAAAGAAGCAGGTCAGATTCCAGTCACACATAATACACCTGTTTTTCAAAGAGGGAGGAGGCTAGCAAAGAGAAGGTGAGAAGAGCAGCAGCGAAAGGTGGCATTCTGAGGTACTTCTGACTGTGATTGATGGTCCTATGCTGTATTCCCACTGATGTAGAAAATTAGAGCGAGATCGCCGTAGATATTGGACCATCTGAATCTTTCCTGTGTCCATCCCCTGTACACAGTCACTCTCCTGGGAGCACTCCCTTCCTGCCTGGGGGGCTCAATTATTCAAAATAACAAGCGGAAGAAAGCAAAGCCACTTCTCTCCTTCCTCTGCTTTCTCTCTCTCTCCCTCTTTTTTCCCCACTGTGAGGAATAAAACCACCTTTTTGAGGATTTCTTCACTTAGTGATTTGAGGGAAAATTCACTCTTCTTGGTGCTTCGGGTTATTTTTCCAGAGGGTTCAAAAGTGACAGCAACGATTACTTCTGAGAATGTCTTCATTACATCTGCTCCAGTTTAGCTCCAGTTTCTGCTAAATTGGCCTGACTGTCTCTCCACCCTACCATGTAGGGAGGGAGTAGTCCCCCTTTCTCCCGCACACATCCTGCTTGGTACCAGGCAGGATTTATTTTATCACTCTGCTTCTCCCCTTAATTAGTTTGCTACTGTTTTAGGCAGCTCTTAAAAGGATTCAGTTCCCATCCCAAGGGATAGAGCAATTGAGCATCTGCATCCTTTACTGGGTCCATACTGTGTCCAAACCTGTTGTCAATCCAACTAGTGGTGGCCCCTTACAAGATGCCTTCACAAGATGCTACCTGGAAAGAGCAAGGTGGAATGTTGTAGAGTCACCTAATTTAAAAGAATGTCATCCTATGAATGACATTCACCATACTCTTATATTTTTATAATTCTATTATCACATTTCATAAAAATCAACAATCCAGTGCAGATTTGGAAGGTATGCATATTTAGAAGTAGTTGTTGGCTACCATTTTGTTTTAAGATGGAAGCCTGAAACATCCATTCAACCAAGGTTGAAAGGGGATTAGTTTTATCGAAAGTTGCCATGGAACATGCATGCCAACCAACAGACAAATGAGAAACGTCTAGCAATTAACAACAAGAACAAAAAAAAAAAAGCAAAGACTTCATTTTTTGTCCTTATTTCATGTACTATAATAATAAATGTGTATCCACTAAGCTACGCTTACATTTTATACGGGATAACCAAATCATACCAGGCTTACAGGTGAGGAAAGACAACGCAGGGACGCCAGAGTAGCAGGCTGGAAGAGCAGGGAAGGGGATAAAAGCTTTGAGCCCCAGGCCTACAGGTGAGGAAAGACAACGCAGGGATGCCAGAGTAGCAGGCCGGAAGAGCAGGAGAAAGGGGATAAAAGCCTTGAACCCGGACAGAAGAGCAATCAACCGAAGGGATTAGGTGAGGAGGGGAAACTCAGGCCCACCCAGAGTAGCAGACCAGAAGAGCAGGAGAAAGGGGATAAAAGCCTTGAACCCAGACAGAAGAGCAGTCAGCCCAAGTGTTACAGGGAGGAGAAACAACGCAGGGACGCCAGAGTAGCAGGCCGGAAGAGCAGGAGAAAGGGGATAAAAGCCTTGAAC
>NW_006921630.1:2112370-2118683 GCF_000298275.1 Orycteropus afer afer
GGAGGGTCGACGAAAGAGGGGGAGGCCTTCAACGAGATGGATTGATATGGTGGCTGCAATGATGGGCTCAAGTATAGCAGGGATTGTGGGGCTGGTGTGGGATTGGGCAGTGTTTCGTTCTGCTGTGCATGGGGTTGCTATGAGTCGGAAATGACTCGACGGCACTTTACAACAACAACAACAACAACCAAATCATATTTTTACTTTTCTCTGGAGAAGTTTTCTTTTTAAAGGAACTACCAAAACCAAAACACAAACCAAAAAAAAAATGGGAGCTCTGGTAGCGTAGTGCCTAAGGCATTTGACTGCTAACCAGAAGGCTGGCAGTTCAAACCCACCAACCACTCCTAAGAAGGCAGGTTGGGCAATCTACTTCTGTAGTGATACCGCCTTGGAAACCCAAGGAAGGGTCTCTATGAGTCAGATCCGACTCGACAGCAGTGAGTTTGGTTTGCTTTGGTTTCTGGATCCTATAGCAAAGCAGATATATTGAGACACTAATCTTCTACTCTCACTGCCTAAGAATGACTATGTGTTTGCAGGAGAGCAGGGATTTGAACAATTAGGAAAGGAAAGGATGTTGAAAGATACATCTTCCTCTCCCTTTAGCCTCTTTTACCCCACATCAAAAACACACCAGTTCTACTCTTCTCAAGTTCAAATCAGCACTGAGAATGTGGTTCCATCCAGCAGGGGATACACAACATCAAGAGGGATGACCTCTGAAACAATTAGGCTCTGCACAGTGAAAGCTTTATAGATTAAATCCAACAATCTGAATTGCATGAGCGAGTGTGGTGAGGTAATGATGGACAATGGAGCGAAGGCCCTCCTTGGGCTGGACAGGCAGAAATGCCATTGAAAATATCAAGTGTGTCTCCAGTGAACTTTATTTTTAACACAAAGACCTTTCCCTGCAGGAGGACACTTGCTGAAATGTGATCTAAACTCACTTCAAGGAGGAAAAAGTACATGCCTGGAATTGAAACTCAGAGCTTTCTTTACACTGTGGAGGCCCCTGGACCTCATGGAAGGTGACTCCTTTGAGCTTTGTTGGAGACCAGCTCTAGACAGAACAGTGCAGAAGGTGATACCTCCCGCCAGTTCTTGGCTACCTCCCCTCTCTACTCTTTCTCCCAGTCTGGACTTTCCCTGCTGTTCACTTCAGTCCCTTACTACTCCCCTCCCCAACATGGTTGTGTCCTATTCTCTACTTAACGTTGCAAGCTTTAGTGTCTGCCACCAAATGAGCCTTCCTGTTAAGCTCTGGGCCTTTTATTTTAGGCTTGTGCCTGCCTCTTCTGCTCCTATTGCTGTCCTTTTCATTTTGCTGATCATCTGTGTGGTTTTTCTCCCAGCAGACTTCTGACAGTAGCATGGCAGTCAGTCTGCTCAGCTCTCTCCTCTTCTTTATTTCTCCCAAGATAATCATAAATGTCCCTTTGGTGTTAAGGATTTACTGTTAATAATTACAGAAAAACAGTCAAAAAACCAAAAATCCATTGTCATCAAGTCGATTCAGACTCATTAGAGTCCTGGTGGTGCAGTAGTTAAGCACTCATCTGCTAACCAAAATGTTGGCAGTTGGAAAACACCAACTGCTCTGTGGGAGAAAGATGTGGCAGTCTGCTTCTATAAAGATTATGGCCTTAGAAACTCTATAGGGCAGTTCTATTCTGTCCTATACAGTCACTATGAGTCAGATGATGAAAGAATTAACAGTGACAATAAATACAGTGAAGTTACAAATCCTAAGAAGTCATTCAAACTTTCTATAGCACTGGCCTCTAGACTGTAGTTATGACTCTCCCCTTGGTAATCTGAAAATGATAAATGAAAACTATATTTAATTTGTTACTAGTTTTTATTTCTAAAGTTGAGTTATTAAATCCCTCCTCTCCAATCCACAGACTACTTTTTAGTTAAAGTATGGGTCCTGGTCATCCCTCAAGTTCTCCACATTGAGTGGCTGTCATTCCTCTTGACTCCTCCCTTATATTGAATGGGTCCACTGGCCACAGAAAGTTACAAAATATTTAAGCTCTAACCCAAATTCCCATCTTGGATATTCCACTTTATTTGGTCCTTAAGTTTATTTACACCAAGGGGCTAGTAACTACTTAATATGCTACCTAACTCAGAGTATTTACATTAAAGAAATAAATAACATTCCAGAAAGGAAGAGAAATAAAAGGAATAACACTCTGATGGGGGAACTCTGGAGTCCCTAGGAACTTGCTCAACTGCTAACCAAAAGGTTGGAAGTTTGAGACCACCTTTCTTCTATCTTGGAAGAAAGCCTTGGAGACTGACCTCCAAAAATAATCAGCTATTGGAAACCCTTTGAAGTACAGTTCTATGCTGACACATAGGGGGTAATCATGAATCAGAATTAACTTGAAAGCAATTTTAGGGGTGGTTTTTTAGGTATCACAGTCACAAGTGAGAAGGGCAGTTGACCAATATAAATGAATTATCCCCTTGCCTGAGCTACAACATCTTAGGTCAGTTCTGTCTCCAGCCACTGTTGGAGGATTTTAATATTAACGTGGACTGTAGTCAAGAGCTGTTCCAGCTAATTCTGTCCACCAGCATCAAAAGAATCTGAGTTATAAGATAGGACCTACATTCCTACAGATGTGAATTGTGACTAAATAGACTTGAAAGCAGCCCAATCAAAGAACTGCCAGCTGGCATTCATCCTGCCTTTCAATTATGTATGTATGGGGCACCAACAGTTTACCCAGCACCATGCTAGGCACTCAACAGAATAAGACAGTGTTCTTGCTCTTTGTGAACGTAATTGAGGATGCACAGTGGACAAAAATGAAATCAACACTTGATTATACATGCTAATGCTGGAAAGCAATGGTGCAGATAATCAAAAGCAGCAGATCATCTGAAAAATTATACATGCCTTGCTCCCTTTCATGGCTGTGAGAAGCAAAGGGGAAGAGAAAAAGCACACCAGGCAACACAAGCAGAATAAGCTGCTGGAAGGAAATGGATAGAGGATGCACTGGGCGACAGTTTGCATCTCAGAATCTGTCTTGGCAAACTGGTGTGAGGGAATGTTTTGTATGTTTAATTATATGTGTTGGTTGAAAGATATAACTGCCTAATATATATCAGTTATATTGGGGTTTTTAAAAATTCAGGTGGTGGAGTCACTCGTTCAGAGAAAGCCTGAGGGACATTATGATGATGATAATCACAACAAAACAACAGATAAAGACTGAGGCTTAGAATTTGGGCTATGATGGCATTACTAAAATACTTTCTTTACTTGGTATTTTATGGTTTATAGACTTACTAAAGGAATTGGTTAAATAAGAACTGTCACCTTAATTTCTCAGTCCATTGCAAACTGAGGGAGTTGAGTCTAGCCTTCTCCAAGAATGCCTTCAACTCAAAATGCACTTGTATCGATCATTAGCTTGGTGCCCTTCAGGCTACAAAGGTCTTATTGTGTTGTCTTCCCTTTGTGTGTCAGAGCAACTTAATCTCCAGGTCTGTCTCTTCTAAGGCCCTGGCCTCCTATCCACACAGCCCTCTGCCTCTGCCTCTCTCCTCTTAGGGACCTGCTCTAGTAGTTTCTGTAGAGGGTGGCTGTTTCTTCTGCTCCAAGTGAAGAGACCTCACTACCCAGGGTAATGGTTCTTGCAGCATAGTCTAACTGCTAAGTGTTTAATACCCCATTGGTCATTGAGATGGGCTGGGCACAAAAGAGTTGATGAAATCCAAGAATCATGTACCAGACACCTTGCTCATCTGCTCCTGACCCTGGGGTCCAAGACCAGACATAGTCCTCTGGTTTTCCCACAGTGGGAGAAATTTCCTGACTTCCTGGAATATCTTCTGAAGGGAGTGGAAGGCAGACTTTATCCTCAGATTCTTTCCAGGGGCTTCTCCAAAGTTCTATCACAGTTCCTTGCAAGCAACTCCGGAGAGTTCATGAAAACCGAACCCCATGTAACCTGCTATGGCATCACAGAATTCCTGAGGTAACTATGCAGATTAGACCCCTCTATGATCCTGGGTGACTTTAATTTAAGGCAACATGCTAATTAAGTACTAAAATGAGTGGTACAGGCAGCAAGTGCAAAGGGAGTTCAGTGTAGGGAGAAAGTTCATGTCCCTCTCCAATTTACAAAGAAGGCCAAGGAATTTTATTTACTTTGTCCTTGAATTTTCTCTTTCCCTACTTCTTAGAAACAACAGCAACAACACACACCTCTTCTTTGCAATAATCGATGAGCAGAGAATCCTAGTAGGTCCTTAGCGATAGGATTATTCCCAATATAAGTCTTGCCTCTGGGCCATCAAAGTGAATTTTTTAAATTTGACAAGAATGCAATGAGCACCTACTATGTCTCAGGCATTGTGCTTGACTCTGGAGTACACAAACTAATAAGATGTATTCACTGTCCAGATGAAACCCATACTTGGGGTTGGGGGTGGTGAGCATGTCAGAAAATCCCTAAGACACAGAAGAAGTGCTTCAATGTGATATATAAGGTACGTGTGATATATAAGGCTGCTGGGAGCATGGAAGAGGGAGGAAGAACAGAGCAACTAGCAGAGGTAACACCTTCCATGCTTCAGGTGAACACAAGCAATACTCTCCCACAACTTTTAAACTTCTGAACCCAGTAAACCTTCTGGAAACCCAAAGCAGAGAATAAAAGTGCAAGTGGGTGAAAACACATGCCTAAATTCAGGAGGGGATAAGAAGATTTCAGACTTTTTCAAAGATGAGCTAAAATGGGACTAGTGTCTAGTGATAAAATATGAAATACGTTTCAAATGTTTTGTGGTCAATTAAAGGCATATTTTGGTGAAGATCTGTGCCAAAAACAAGGTTATAAACTCAAAAACCACACACGTCCCATAAGATTTGTATTCCTCCATGGTAATGTGAGGTAAAACTTCACATAATGATATTTAGAGAAGTAGGTACAACAGCAATGAACAAATTAAATAATACTGGGGGTGACTCAAAATCCAAAAATGAAGAAAGTGCCACAAAATGATTATGGACAGTAGCCAACATGGGATTTTATATTTAAATTTCAGGCTGAAACTCTTTTCTGATTGAATACATGACATAAACCAAGATTGTTTGTATGTCGCTAAGATAGATTATTTGACCAGCTGGAAATAAATGTTTTCTAAGAAAAAAAAAGTTGGAAATTTAGCTAAATTTAATTAAGAATTTAATCAAGTCTGATGGAAATTCACATAAATTCAGTACAGGTTACCACCCTATCTTTCCCTAACCCACCAAATAACCCAGTGCCACTGAAATAATTCCAATTCATAGCATCCTTATAGGACAAAAGTAGAACTGCCCCCACAGGGCTTCCAAAGCTATAATCTTTATGAAAGTAGACTGCCACATCTTTCTCCTGTGAAGTGGCTGGTGGGTTAGAACCACTGAACTTTTGGTTTGTAGAAGGGTGCTTTAACCATTACACTACCAGTGTGCCTTATAACCAAAGGCCTGGACTTATTCTATCTATAGATTTCAACCTCTGTAGCACCAACACTACATATTTAAAAAGTATCTTGTTACCATAGACCCAGATCCCAGAGTGCCCAGTATGAGCCTGGAGATAGATAGCTAAAGATACAGATATGGATATGGATATACATGATATAGGAGCTCTGGTAGCGCAGAGCCTAAGGCATTTGACTCCTGATTCCAGAAGGGTGGAGGTTCAAACCCACCAGCCATTCCTCAGGAGGAAGATTGGGTGATCTTCCATAGTGATACCACCTCTGAAATCTGAGGAGGGGTTGCTGAGTTGGATGTGACTTGATGGCAGTGAGGTTTTTTTTTTTGGTTATAGATGATATATAGAGAGACTTACCACCCATCTATCAGTTTGTCATACCATGGTAGCTTGCATATTGCTATGATGCTGTAACCTGTGTGATGGTATTTCAAATATCAATACCCATGGTGGTAGGTTGCAGTGTAGCTTCCAGACTAATACAAACTAGGAAGAAAGGACTGGTGATCTACTTTTAAAAAATTAGCCAATTAAAAATTTAGGGATCAGAGAAATGTCATAAAGATGGAGGAATAGGCAGAAAGTCTGCACAGACCCTCTTCAACAAAGAAAAGGGGAACCAATTAACACAGACACAAAAGATAATCCTGGACCCCTGAGCCTAGAAGGGAAGGATATAGAAGTGGACTAAACCCCAACTAGCAGAAGAATTTGCATGAAAATACCAAAAAAGGAGACATAGGGACCTGCGGTCTGACAGCAATCCTGAGCAATCCTGACAGCACAGACAGCTTGGA
>NW_006921630.1:2124083-2128214 GCF_000298275.1 Orycteropus afer afer
ATGTTCATCGCAGCACTATTTACAATAGCCAAAAGATGGAAATAACCTAGGTGTCCATCAACTGAGGAATGGATATCCAAACTATGGTACATACACACAATGGAATACCACGCAACGCTAAACAATAATGTAGAATCTGCAAAACACTGCATAACATGGATGAACTTGTAGGACATTATGCTGAGTGAAATAAGTCAATCACAAAAGGACAAATATTGTATTAGTCCATTATTGTAAAAGTCAAGGGAAGGCTTATCTATGGAAGGACATTTTCTTTGTTGGTTACCAGGGGGTGGGAGGGGAAGGGAGAGAACACTGTTAGATAGATAGAGATAAGTTTTTATTTGGCTGAAGAGAAGGGCAATGTACCAAATGTGAGTGATCAATATCATGGCATTGAGGAAAAGAAAGACATAGAGAAGTACGTGGGAAGTACAGACAACAAAGATGAACTCTTTTGCACATATGGTATGGTGTTGTCAGTGAAGGCAAACATGGGTATATGGGTGGATAGATGGGTGGACAGGCTGATCGATTAGGTATGTCTATGAAGTGGGGAGTATACCCAAGAACATGTATAGGGTTGGCAGACAAAGGTCCTATAACTTTATCTGTATGATCTGAATTCCCAAATGTATGTTGTTGTTGTTGTTATTTGCCGTCGAGTCGGCCCCCACTCATAGCGACCCCTCCTTGGGTTTCCGAGGCAGTATCACTATGGAAGTAGGATTGCCCAACCTTCCTTCCGAGTCCCAAATGTATAGTAGAGCTGAAAAGGGGCAAGGTTGTAGTCACTGCTTGGTCACAGCCAGCTACCCAAAGGGACCGAGTAGTTGAACCTGTGGGCTTGGGACCATAGTTGCAGGGGACATCAAGCTCAATTGTCATAACATACTACACAAAACATTGTTCCACCTCCTACTGTGGTGAGTAGCTACTGGGATCTTAAAAGCTTGCAAGCTGCCATCTAGATGCAACGATGGGTCTCTCCTCATTCAGAGCAAAGAAGAATGAAGAAAACCAAAAATTCATGGAAACAATTAGTCCTAATGACTGGTACACCATCTGATCTGCAGCCTATACGACTATGAGACCAGAAGAACTAGATGGTGCTCAGCTACTACTGTCAACCACTTAGAAGAGGATCTATGTAAGAGATCCTGGATAGAGAGGGAGAACAATGTGGAACAAAACTCAAAATCATTTGGAAAAAGAAAAAAAGGGGGGGGACCAGGTTTTGGTCCTTTAGAGCCTGGTGGAACCACTGAGACTATGGTCCCTAGCTGCCATCAGGTCTGGAATTGAACCCAAGCCTGTAGCTTCCAGCCAAACAATAGACAGGCATATGATTTGAACATTTACCTGAGGTAGATACACTCCTTGGAGAGAGCAAGCATGGGAGAAAGAAGGGCTGCTTGTGCACAGGGAGACAGCTCAGGAGGTAGAAGTGCATGGAGGGATGGACACAGGGAAGAGATAACTATCAGGTGGAAGTAGGAGGGGAGATGTTGTATTGTGGTGGTAAATTGTGGTCAATGTAATGAGACAAAGTGTATGTGAACTGCTGTATGGAAAGTGTATTTGCTCTTTAAATTTTCAACCAAATCACAATAAAAAAAAAAAAAAACCCACAAAACTTTAGGGATCACAACAGAATACTGTCCAATATAGTCCTGAAAGATGAGTTCCCTAGACTGGAAGGTATTATGCAATAGCCATAACAATGAACTCAAACATGCCATGGATCATGAGATAGCACAGGACTGGGCAACATTTCTTTCTGTTACACATAAGGTCACCATGAGTCAGAGCCAACTTGAATGAAAAAAAACAACAACATAGATATATACATCCTGGTCATGAGGCCTATTCAATTTGACTAAGAATCTGTTTGAGGTTTCTCCATCAAGTAATTAGTTCTCTAATGAAATTGGAGAATTAATTTACTATTCAGAACATTTATTTGACTGAAGCCCTGATTCTATCTAGATTTTCCCCAGAAAAACCTACAGGTAAGAGTTTCCCCTGGCCATATAGAGCAAAGAAACCGTCCTCCAAGAAAAAGGTACATGTTTTTCATTGACCTGTGCAAATGACCTCAACTTGAGAGGTCACCAGAGCTTGAAGAAGTCACTATACACCTGGAACAGTGAGGTAACCCCAACAGAGAGACTTAATGTGGGATAGAGAGGTCCTCAACAATGGAGCACTGTCTCTAAAAAGCTCACAGAAGCAGCCACATGAGAAAGCCAACATTTGTGTATCTACTACAACTGAAGATTCAAAACCAGATAGAACCACTTAAGTTTTAATTTCTACTTTGTAGCCATTTTAGTAGAAAAGCAAAACCAAACCCACTGCCATAGAGTCAGATTTGACTCCTAGCAACCCCTCCTTGGGTTTCCAAGGAGGTATCACTACAGAAGTAGATTGCCTAACCTTCCTTCCAAGGAGTGGCTTGTGAGTTTGAACTGCCAGCCTTCTGTTTAGTAGTCAAATGCCTTAGGTACTACGCCACCTGAGCTCCTATATGTATAACCCCAAAATTCTCTTCTCATGGTATATTGCTTGGGACAATTGTACTAAAGAATATGCTTTGGAAAACATTGATTTACACACACCACCTCTTCACTGCCCTTCAGTTTTGGAAAAAAATTATTGTTACTATCACCATTCTCTAGAAGCTCTGGTAGCATAGTGCTGAAGGCACTTGACTGCTAACCAGAAGGCTAGTGGTTCAAACCCATCAGCCACTCCTCGGAAGGAAGATGGGGCAATCCAAGGAGTGGTCACTATGAGTCGTGTCTGACTCGACGGCACATAACAACAACATCACCATTCTCTTGCACTGCTCCTATTAAAGTCAGTAATTTTACTTTTAGTCCTCTTGCTTGACTTGTCTGACACTGTTGGTCACTTCTTCCTTCTTGAAACATGTTCTTTGACGTTTGTGGTGGCCCTTCTGTTATGGTTCTCTTTCTTTAGTTCTGGATTCTCTCTCATGGACATTTCTCAGTCTTCCTTCTTTTTAAATATTATTGGCCCCAGCATTCCATCATTGATCCTATCTCTTCTCATTCTGCATACTCTTCCTGATTCCATCAGCTGGGTGGGGAAGGCAATCAGGAAGGGAAATAGAAGAGCTTACCTAATAAGAATTCCCTGAGGAAAAGCCCCATCCTGCAACCTTTGCCAAGTTTTAGGGAAAGTAATGGCAGAAATTCCTGAAAAGTTTGGGAATCTGAGACCAAAGAGGCTACTGGAATGGGCCCAGGAAAGTGCCAAGATTCCATATATGGAATAATGGTATCAGGATAGAAAATTGGTATGGCATGTCTAGAAAGGAAGGTCCTGATTCAGGATTCCTAAGTTTTGAAATGCTCTCAGGAAACATATGAAATTTTTCCATGCAGTCAAGAGACATAAGGAAGTAGCTGAGAGGGGACTAGTGGATCTGAAGTGGTCTTCCAGTGGAATGAGAAGGAAATAGAATAACCAGAGAGGAACTACCACTCCAGATTACATGAAAATGTGTATGCCTTGGTGGATGACAGGGGAAAATGTGGCATAGAGCAGACATTGCCCCAACCATGAAGTCTCGATGCTATATGATGTTGATGTTGTGTGCCATCAAGTCAATTCCAACTCACAGCAACTATGTATGACAGCACAGAATTGTCTCATAGGGTTTCCTAGTGTGTAATTTTTATGGGAGTAGATTGCCAGTTCTTTTCTCCCACAGAGCACCTGGTGGGTTTGAACCCTCTACCTTTTGCATTAGCAACCACAATGGCTCCTTTAACACTATAATAGCCCCAGGCTCAGAAGAAACCCCTAAGAGAGAGTAGGAAAGGGGAAAAAAAAAATTCTGTATTGACTTAGTTCATCCTGTGTTGCCCATTATTAAATTTCCTCATCAGTAGAAAGATGATATAGATATGAAAATATATATATATAAATTTTGTCACATCTTATGGAGCCTAGAAGTTTCAGGTAATCTTATAAGATGTCCAGGTCCCTTAGGCAAGCCCAACACACAAATCAGTCTAATGAAATCTCCAACCTTTAGAAGCCTTATTATTAATATAACTTTTAATATCCACTCTCCTCCCCTTCTCTACTTTTCAAAAA
>NW_006921630.1:2128714-2146120 GCF_000298275.1 Orycteropus afer afer
GCAAAAGGTACTACACTCATGAATACATATAGGTCTGATAGAGGATATTTCTACATATGTATTTATATGTGTTGCAAATATATCTATGAATATAATAGAGCATGTGAGACCAGAAGATCGCAGACTATGAGACCAGAAGAACTAGATGGTGCCTGGCTACCACTGTTAACCACTTGGAGGGGGAATCTATGTAGGAGATTCTGGATAGAGTGGGAAAACAATGTGGAACAAAACTCAAAATCATTTAGAAAAAAAAAAAGGGGGAGAGGGATACCAGGTTTGCTGGTCTGTAGAGCCTGGTGGAACCACTGAGACTATGGGCCCTAAGTGCCCTTCAGGTCTGGAATTGAACCCACACCTGTGGCTTCCAGACAAGCAAAAGACAACCATATGAGTTCAACATTTACCTGAAGTAGATACACACCTTGGAAAGAACAATCATGGGAGAAAGAAGGGCTGTTTATGCACAGGGAGACAGCTCAGGGGGCAGGAGTGTATGGAGGGAAGGATACAGGGAAGAGGTAACTATAGGGAGGAAGTGAAAGGGGAGCTGTTGCATTGGGTTAAATTGTAATCAATGTCACAAGACAAAGTGTATGCGAACTGCTGTGTGGAAAGTGAGTCTGCTCTGTATACTTTCACCCAAGTCACAATATAAACAAACAAACACATAAAACCTCAGTCTCTCAGAAATAAGCAGGAATTTCATTACCCAATAAGCCAGGCATTCCCTTGAGGTACTGTGGGGATTAACTTAAATTTGATTAATGGAGAAAACAAAAATCCATTGGTTATTAAGTGATGTTTAAATAGAAGTTATTGTGAGTTTCAACATTAAATCTGAAAGTTGTCCTCTGCAGCTTAAAATAAATGAGAAATATGTGATGTAGTTAGATTAAAGATACATTAATCTTTTCTAAAATAACTAATCACAGCTGGGACAGGTAAAGGGTTTAGAGAAAACAAAAAGTGCATTGAACATTTTCTCTCCATCCAAATTTAAATAGGATGTTTGCAAGCTCATTAACTTTAATATTAGCACCTTGTTTGCCTCTGAATTTTCTTATTCCATCCTGAATAGGAAAAGAAAATGTTGGTGAAATTTGCAAGCAGGGAATCCATTTTCCCAACATTTATGGAGCATTCAATTTGGGCCAGGCAATGCTAGGGATACAAAGAGGATTAAAACACAGGCCAAGTGTCTAAAGAACTGAAAAATAACATAGGCTACATACCTACAAATATGTATAATATAATGAGAAAACAGATATAAAGAGCACCACGTAACAGGAGTCCAGGTAAAGGAGCAATTAATTCCCCTAGGGTGGGTCAAGGAAGGATACAAAAATAGGGAACATTAGAATTAAAGCCTGGTTGCATAGTGCCTAAAGAATTTGACTGCTAAGCAGAAGGTTGGTGGTTCAAACCCACCAACCACTCCGCAGAGGGAAGATGAGGCAATCTACTTCTGTAAACATTTACTGTCTCGGAAACCCAACAGGGGTTACAATAAGTTGGAATTGACATGATGGCAATAAGTTTTTTTGTTTGTTTTTAAGTTATTTGTGTGTTTCTCTAGTAGAGAAGTAGAAAACACACATTCTAGGCAGAAGAAACCATAAACAAAACCAGAGATGCGACAGCCTTGGTATGGCTTGGGGAACTGTGGATAAAGTACATGGGATACAGTGGCAGTGTAAGAATCCAGAGAAGTAGATGGGGCCTCATACAGGACAACACCTGTATGCCAGGTTAAGAAATAGAGTCTTTATTATGAAGTGCTACGGATGCCTCTGAAGGAAGATTGGGCAATCTACTTCCATACAGATACCGCCTTGGAAACTGATTGTTGGAGCTGTGTGTCAACTTGGCTGGACCACAATTCTGTGTGGTTTAAGCAATTGTGATGTGGGTTGTTCCAATGATGGGATCAGATGTATATGTTTTGTGCAGCCAATCCATTGAAAGGGAGTTTCCCTAAGGGTGTGGCCTGCTTCCTGTATATTTATGGACATCCTGGGAAAAGAGACACTCTTCTGTGGATAGGGATTCTGTTGTGCTGCCTACAACTGTCCATGAGTGAACAATCCACCATTCAGCCTGGAGATCTTGGATTCATCATTCGTTAGAGTCAAACAGACAGTACACTGCCTGCCAATCTTGAGCTCCTCAGTTCCTGCAGCTGCGTGAATCAGGAAAAGTCTTCAGCTTGACATTTGATCCAAGAACTTGGGACTTGCCAGCTTCTATAAGTGTGTGAGTCATTTTCCTAAGATAAATTTCTCTTTCTCTCTCTCTCTAAGCTTTACTGGTTTTATTACTCTAGAGAATCCAGTCTAACACATTTGGTACTGGGAGTGGTTCTAGAGAGACAAAAACATAAGGATGGGCTTCCTAAATTGGTTCTCCAATTTGATTAATCATAAAGGCACTGATGACCCTGCCTCCATTAGTAAAGAGGGCCCTGTTAATCCATGGCATGAGGTGGCAACATTAATATGCAAAATAGCACCACCAATAGATCAAGTACTTTTGAGAAGTGAGGCTCTGGGTGATTGCATATTTGATATTTTTCTGTAATTTTGTCAGCATGAGAAGTATAAAGAAGCTGGTTGGTTGGTCCTACTGACACTAGATAAAGTGGTGAAAGAGTGAGATGATCTTAGGGCTGCTGAGTCACGGCTTAAGTGCCACATAAAAGACCTCAATATTTCCAGTTGTGCTCTGAAAGAAAGTCTTATTTCTTCTAGTAACAGAGCTGATATTGCCAAAAACCAAACCCAGAGTCTTATTGTAAGAGTGGCTGAATTACAATGCTAATTAAATTATCAACCTAGAATGGTGTCTGATGTTAAAGTGAAGGCATTGGTTGGGAAAAAATGGGATCCTGAAACCTGGAATGGGGACATATGGGTAGACAGTCAGGAATATAAGGATACGAAGCCTGTAAAATCTGTTGAATCCCTCCCATCTGAAGGGATTACTGTAAGACCATCATCCCCTCCAACTCAGTTTGATGGGATTAACCCAACTGTTCCTGCTGGGTCATTGCCTGAGGCGGAGCCATGGAATACATTCCTGAATGTTCTCAGGAACTGCCCAAACCACCCACTGTTGCTGCTAGACCTATAACTAAAGTTAAGTCCAAGTGAGGCCAAAAGGTGAAATAGAAAATGTGACTGAGGAGGTGGTACACTACACCTGAAAAGACCTACTTGATTTTGCTAACATGTACAGACAGAAACCTGAAGAATATGTATGGGAATGGCTACTGAGGGTGTGGGATAATGGTGCAAGGAATGTAACATTGGATCAGTCTGAGTTTATTGATGTAGGCCCACTAAGTACAGATTCTTCATTCAGTGTTTCAGCTTGAGAGGTTAGGAAAGGATCTAATAGTTCATTTGGTTAGTTTACTAATGCATGAATTATACAGTGGCCTACCTTAAGTCAAGTTGAAGTACCAGACCTGCCTTGGTATAATGTAGTAGAAGGTATCCAGAGGCTTAGGGAAATTGACCCCTAGAGCCAGAAATAGAGAGTCCAGAAGACATGCCTTTTACCAGTACGGTGAGGAATAAATTTGTGAAGGGAACTCCAGCATTCTTGAAGACTGTTATTATTGCTATTTTATGTAAGCCATATTTGACAGTGGGAACTGCCCCTAATTGAACTAAGACACGTAATTAACTAATATTAATTACTATGGGGCTGATTGGTAGTAGGGGCCAAGTAGACAAAGGCAAGGTGGGTGTGGTTACCGTAATGGACAGCAGAGTCAGAACAGTAATCAGAATAGTCTGACTCATGTGGAATTATGGCATTGGCTACTTGTGCATGTTGTTCCTAGTGGTGAAATACATGGTAAGCCTATTAAACGTTTACTTGATCTGTATAGACAGAAGAACTCTAGGTCATGTGAACAGCAGCCTAGATTGAATCACCAGAATACAGAGTCATGGCCTCTCAATCAATTCCCAGACTTGAGTCAGCTTACAGACCCACAACCCCTTGAATGGAAAGGAGGCTGGGTCCCTTTGAGGAAGGACCCCACTACATTGCCAAAAATTTATAAAGTCAATCTTTCTCCCAGCCTTCCCCAAAGGGATCCAAGGCCTTTTACAAGGGTGATTGCTCATTGGGGAAAAGGAAATTATCAGACTTTTTGGGGATTACTGTACACTGGCTCTGGACTAACACTAATTCCAGGCGACCCAAAGCATCATTGTGGCCCACCAGCTAGAGTGGGTTGCCTGTCGCATTAATCAGCAGAAGTGGAGAGACCAAGGAAATGGAAGCAGAGCTGCCTCTGGCTGAAAAGTTTGGACCATGGCCTTTGGGGGTGGAACCACCACAGCCCCCTAGGTTTCAAAGTGCCAGACCTTCACCAACTTGGTTCTGGAGTGTGGGGTTGTTCGTTCATGTGAGCCAGTGGGATGGATCCATAGCCACTGCCCAAGAGTGAGGGGGCAGGGCTGCCCTGTCCAAGCGGGAGAGGAATTGGGCCTGCCAGGCCAAGGAGGTAAGGTTGCCACTTAGAGAAACTAAGGGACTGGAACCACCCAGTGAGAGAGATCTGTACAGATAACACCCAATGAAGATCTGTACAGATACCAAGTTGACAAGGGGTGGAATTATGGTAGTTCAGTTTGTGTGTCAACTTGGCTAGGCCTGGTTGAGTGTCTGGGCAGCTGGATGTAGTATTCCCCATGATGAGACTAGTAATCAACTCCATGGTGGAATCTACTGTGTGCAGCTGAGTAGCTGCTGTTGGGTATGTGGTCTGCTTCCCATATATAAGTAGCAGCTTTGGGAACAGTCTCTAGCTTATGGCACCTGAACCCTGCATATAGCCATGTCATTGTTTAGCAGCCTGCCATGCTCTACTGACCTTGGGACTTACAATGGACTTGAATTAATGGCCTGCTATATGATTTGGTAATATCGGGACTATGCCTTGTTACTTTCAACCTTGGGCTTGGCAGCCTCAGCAGCCAGCAACTGCCTGAGTGAAGAAAAGCCCCTAGCTTCAATGGGCCAGGAGCTGGAGACAGAGCTGAAGCCCAAGGCTGAGGAGCTTTCACCCAGCCCCTAGAGTCTGGCACTTTAAACTTGGACTTAAAGCCTCCAAATTGTAAGAATAAACTCCTGTTTGTTAAGGTCATACCATTTGTGGTATATTTTTGTCAGAGTGGCACTAGGTAACCAGAACAGAAACCCAAAGAACAGTCGCTATGAGTCAAATTGACTTGACTCAACGGCAGTGAGTTGGTTGGTTGGTTGTTATGGATGTTTTTAATCAGGGCAGTGTCTTGACTAGAGTAAGCACAGGAGTTCAGACACATGTAGAGAAGTCATTTGGGAAGCTATTTCAATAATAAAGGCAATACTGGTGCCAAAGGGGCATGGAGGCCATATCTTCTGACCTCCCCTAAACATACAAGAGGAAGACAGAATCACCATCAGTAGCCCAAGGCCAGACATGCTGTCTCCCTCCAGGCCTTTCACCAACCCTGACAACAACCCTTCCTCCCACAGCACTCACCACTTTTCTGCTGGGTTCAATAATTCACTGCAGTGGCCACACAGAACTCACAGATTATGGGGTATATTAGGGAAGCACCAGGTTACAATTCAAGTTCAGGAAAAATGCTCAGTCTCTCTCAGCCCACTGTCTCTCAGCCAACAGTCTCTCCCAGTCTCTCTTCTAGCAGTGTATGTCTCTGGCATCTCTTGCTTAGCAGCACGTGTCTCTCAGTGTCTCTTTCTCAGCAGCATGTGTCTCTCAGGAGAGCATCTCTCTCAGCAGCAAGTCCTTCTCAGCCAGCAGTCAGAGAGAGAGAGAGAGAGAGAGAGAGAGAGAGTTCTGCCTCTAGGAGGCCTCCTTTTGAGCCTGGCAGAGTGGCCAAACAAACCAATCATAACATCAGAATTCTAAGCACCTGAGAGACAGCAAACTTCCCAGAACACTGCTTTGTGCCACTCCCAACAAAAATACCCCAGGTGGATAATATTTACAATCAGGAGCTCCTCAGTTGCTCACAGCAAATTCCACATGGGAGTTTACAAAGACTTATGGCTAGAAAAGCCAGACCAGATAATTTACTACACTGCAGCTGGTAAGGGGAGGTATTTTCTTTTGGCTTAACCTAGACTCAGCAAAAGAATGTCCCACTAAATTACTGATTAAAAATATTTAACAGTGGGATAACATAAAATATCTTTTGAACCTATGATATTGCCAGCTTTGTATGTTAACTATAATTAAAAATCAGCATTTTAATATGGTTCCATCTAATCTAAAATGACTGTCCATAAGAAGCTTGGAATTTGGGAAAAAATACAAGGAGCATATATCTTAGAAGAATTAAGTTTCTAGTACCATGGATCATATTTTTGTAACTTGCTTTGTACATCACCTACAACAGAATTGCCTGTAGGTAGATTCTTAATACACTGATGAAGAAAAAGAAATCTGTCAAAAATATTGCTTAGTATTTTGCTATTTCTTCTGTCTCCCTTTTTTGTTTGTTTAATTAGAAGTGTGTTATAGTTGAAGTTATAAATAAAATCATAATGTAAGTAGAACGGGAAACAGAAAGGAAAGTAAGATTCAAGGTGTAGGAAAAGGGAGAAATAAAGAAACTGAGGGCACAGTTTCAGTTCTCAGTAAACAGAGAAGATGAGTTACACTGTGGAGATGCATTTGCCTGAGGAAATGCAAAAAGGACCTCTCTAGATTTCAGGTGAAAAACGGAAATAAATTCAAGGTCAGTGAAGAGCAAAAGGAAGAATACATTTTGATGGTGTTTATGGGATGAGAAGAAGACTTGGCAAGATTTTATGTGAAATATTTGCCATCACAGATGCAATATGATTTAGTTTGAATCCAATCTCAGTAATATCAACCTCCCAACACAAACATTTATTTACATGTGTGTGCTCATGCACACACACACACAAACATGCATACATATTCAATCATGAATCACTAATCCACTCACTGATTTATAAATCTGAAAAATCTCCTCAGTCTTAAAAAAGAGTTACTTTGTGTGATTTTCTCTTCAGGCTTAGGATATATAGAACTAATTTATTTTCTCTGGACATCTTTCTCTATGCACCCAAACAATGAATTAATTTCAATCTCTCCTCTCTTTCTTGCTTTCGTTCTTACGTACAAGTACACACATACACATCCATACAAACATACAATTCTTCTCTGACTGAATATTAAAAGTGTTCTATTCAAAGAGCCCTGGTGGCACAGTGGTTAAGCACTCTGCTGCTTTCTGTGGGAGAAAGATGTGGCTGTCTGCTTCTGTAAGTATTACAACTTTGGAAACCCTACGGGTCAGTTCTTCTCCTACAGGATCACTGTGATTCAAAATTGACTCAATGGCAGCAGGGTTTGGCTTGGGTTTGGGTTCTATTCAAGGAAACCAGATTTTGCTATCACACTCAGAGAAGTGTGACAAATTATAATTTCCCCCCATGTGATGATACCCAGGAATGGGCGAAAGAGGGAGGGCGATCTGAGGAGGAAGAATACAAGTGAGCTTGGGAATGTTGAGGTTATGTTCTCACACTCCCCCTACCACCCCCACCCAGTGCCATAGACCATTTGGCACCTGTTCAGAGAAATGAAGTTACACAGAGCACACCCCCTTTGCTCTCCCCTTAGAACTGCAAACATTCACAACCAAGGAGGAAGTGGTCTTAAATCAAATAGCATTTCAGATCAAGAGGAAATTCTGAAGAGTCAGAGGCCTGCTGGGTTTCATGGTCAGGCCTGAATCCCTCCTCTTACTTGCCTGGATCTACTACCAAAGCTAACCTCAAGTTTCCACCATGACCCAATGTTTATAAGGATGGAGCACAGTGGCTGTGCTAAAAGATTACTGATGAAAAACCTCAAGACAGACTGCAGAGCCTGTAGTAAGAAAACTTGTCTGCTCTGATAAACTAAAAAGATACTGCTAGGTTATAAAACTGGCCATCAGTACTTCACAGATCCTGCCTTAATGAGATGTCTATTTCTTTAACCTCTGAGTAGGGCTGACCTAGTGGTTAAGGCATTTGGCTGCTAAATTAAAGGTTGGTGATTCGAAATCAACAGCTGATCCACAGAAGAAAGATGAGGCAGTCTGCTTCCATACAGATTTACAGCCTTAGAAATCCCATGGGGGTTGCACGAGAGCCAAAATATGACCTTGATTATATCCCTCCTAAATTTAGAGACCATCTAAAGAATAGATTTGATGCAATGAACACTAATGATGGATAACCAGAGGAACTGTGGGATGACATCAAGTGTATCACCCATGAAGAAAGCAAAAGGTCGTTAGAAAGACAAGAAAGGAAGAAAAGACCAAAATGGATGTCAGAAGAGACTCTGAAACTTGCCCTTGAATGGAGAGTAGCTAAAGTAAATGGAAGAAATGACAAGATAAAAGAGCTCAACAGAAGATTTCAAAGAGCAACTCGAGAAGACAAAGACAATTATTATAATGAAATGTGCAAAGACCTGGAGTGAGAAAATCAAAAGGGAAGAACATGCTCAGCATTTCTCAGGCTGAAAGAACTGAAGAAAAAAGTTAAACCTTGAGTTGCAATATTGAAAGATCCTATGGGAAAAATATTGAATGATGCAGGAAACATCAAAAGAAGATGGAAGGAATACACAGTCACTGTACCAAAAAGAATTGGTGGATGTTCATCCATTTCAGGAGGTGGCATATGATCAAGAACCAATGGTATTGAAGGAAGAAGTCAAAGCTGCATTGAAGGAAGAGGTGAAAAACAAGGCTCCAGGAACTGATGGAATACCCATTGAGATGTTTCAACAATTGGATGCCATGCTAGAGGCATTTACTCGATTAGGCCAAGAGGTTTGGAAGACAGCTACCTGCCTACTCACTGGAAAAGATTCATATATGTACCCATTCCAAAGAAAGGTAATCCCACAGAATGTGGAAATTATCAAACAGTATCATTAATATGGCACACATGTAAAATCTTACTGAAGATAATTCAAAAACAGTTGCAGCAGTATGTTGACAGAGAACTTCCAGAAATGCAGTGTGATTCAGAAAAGGATGTGGAATGAGGGATATCATTGCTAAAGTCAGATGGATCTTGGCTCAAAGCAAAGAATACTAGAAAGATGTTTACTTGTTTTTTATTGACTATACAAAGGCATTCAACTGTGTGGGTCATAACAAATTATGCATAACATTGCAAAGAATTTGTTGTTGTTGTTGTTATGTACCATTGAGTTGGACCCAATTCATAGCAACCCCTCCTTGGGTTTCCAAGGCAGTATCACTATGGAAGTAGATTGCCCCATCTTCCTTCCGAGGAGTGGCTGGTGGGTTTGAACTGCCAGCCTTCTGGTTAGCAGTCAAGTGCCTTAGGCACTATGCTACCAGAGCTCCCATTGCAAAGAATAGGCATTCCAAAATATTTAATTGTGCTCATGAGGAACATGAGACCATGTTTGGTCTTGTACATAGACCAGGAGGCTGTAATTCAAACAGAACAAGGGGACACTGCATGGTTTAAAGTTAGGAAGGATGTGTGTCAGGGTTGTATCATTCACCATATTTACTCAATCTGTATGCTGAGCAAATAATATGAGAAGCAGGACTATATGAATAAGAACGTGGCATCAGGATTGGAAGAAGACTCACTAACAACATGCAATACACAGATGACACAACTTTGCCTATTGAAAGTGAGGATGACTTGAAGCACTTACTGATGAAGACTGAAGACCACAGTCTGCAGTAGTATGGATTACACCCCATCATGAAACAAAAATCCTCACAAATGGACCAATAAGCAACATCACGATGGAGAAAAGACTGAAGTTGTCAAACACTTCATGTTACTTTGTTCTATAGTCAACACCAATGGAAGCAGCAGTCAAGACATCAGATGATATATTGCATTATGTACATCTGCTGCAGAAGACCTCTTTCAAGGGCTGAAGAGCAAATATGTGTCCTTGAAGACTAAGGTGTGTCTAACCCAAGCCATGGTATCTTGAATTGCCTCATCTGTGTGTGAGAGGTGGATAATGAATAAGAAAGACCAAAGAAGAGTTGATGTTTTTCAGCTGTGGTGTTGGTGAAGAACAAATCTGTCCTGGAAGATGTGCAGCCGGAATGTTCCTTGGAAGCAAGAATGACCAGACTTCGTCTCACATATTTTGGTCATGTTGTCAAAAAAGACCATTCCCTGAAGAAGGATATCATGCTTGGTAAAGTGGAGGGTCAACAAAAAAGGGGAAGGCCCTCAACAGGATGGATTGGCACAGGGCTGCAACGATGGGCTCAGGTATAACAAGGATCATGAGGCTGGCACATGAGGCTGGGTGTGTTTCATTCTGTTGTAGTTAGGGTTGCTATGAGTCAGACAACTTGATGGAACCTAACAACAACAACATGAGTCAGAATTGACTCCCTGGCAGGGAGTGAGTGACTTGCTTTGACCAGAGTGATGCAGTATGAGTTTTAAGCCTAGGCTCCAAGAGGCCTTGATGGTTTTTCTTATTGTCCTTGGGAGCCTTGCAACCACCACCATATGAAGGAGGCTAGCTAAACTAAATGGCAAGAGATACATGGCCTAGCAACTCAACAATAGGCATCCAACACCAGACAACATGAGTGAGGCAGCTGAACCTAGAGTTAAGGAGTGAAATCAGTTAAGCAGAACTTCCCAGCTGAGCCTAGACCAGTTATGAACTGAAAAAACAGTTGCTGTTTAAAGCCACTAAGTATTAGGCTGCTCTGTTATCTATCAAAAACTAACTGAATTAGGATAATAATAATAATAATAACAACGACAACGTCTACTTTCAGCTCCCATAGATAAAAAGCTCAGAGTCAGCATGCTCATCCTTACAAGAAAAATCTGACAAGCAGAAATTCCATGACTTTTCTTGGACTCATCAGAAACATAAATTGCAGAGCAAAGCACCATCCTGATATCTGGGAAAACAGGCTTATTCAGAGAGATATACCCATGATCTGTTCACCTGGAGCAGAAGCTGTTGGAGTCATAAACTAGTAACCAGAAAAACGAAACTCACTGCCATCAAGTCAATTCAACTCATAGCAACCTCTCCTTGGGTTTTCGAGGCAGTATCTCTATAGAAATAGATTGTCCAATATTCCTTCTGAGGAGTGGCTGGTAGGTTTGAACCACCACCCTTCTGGGTAGCAGTCAAATGCCATAGGCACTATGCCACCAGAGCTCCTTCAATATAATAATATTCTCCCTAAATTAATCTTTAGACTTTTTGAAATTCTCATAAAATCCCATAGACATTTTGGAGTTGTTTGATGATCCTAAAATGTATAAGGAAGAATAAAGATCAAAGAATAGCTATGACATTGCAATAGAAAAATATAAATATCAACATGGGTTTAAAAGCTGTGTAATTAAGAGTGATTTGGTGTTCCAAATGATCATTTAACCAAAGGAACAGATTAGAGAACCCAGAAATAGACCTATGCATATATGAAATCTTTATATATAACTGAGATGACAATGCAAGTTAGTTAGAAAAAAGGAGATTCAATAGATATGGATTATTAGAATATGTGGATATTTACATAGAAAAAAATATACCTCTCTCTGTCTTCCTCTTCCTCAATGCCACTGTGTTGTTCACTCACATTTGGCAAATACCTTTTTCAACAACATAAACGATGGCTATACATGTAGACCTCACCAGATAGAATACACAGACATCAGAATGACTACATCTGTGGAAAGAGACCATGGAGAAGCTCAATATCATCAGCCAAAATAAGGTCAGGAGCTGACTGTGGAAAAGACCATGAGTTGCTCACATGCAAGTTCAAGTTGAAGCTAAAGAAAATTAAAATAAGCCCACGAGAGCCAATATATACCTTGATTATATCCCACCTGAATTTAGAGACCATGTGAAGAACAAATTTTATGTATTGAAAACCAATGACCGAAGACCAGATGAATTGTGAGATGACATCAAGAAAATTTCTTCATACATGAAGAAAGCATGGTTTGAAATCAGGAAGGGTATATGCCAGGGTTGTATCCTTTCACCATACTTAATCTGTATGCTGAGCAAATAATCCAAGAAGCTGGAGTATGTAAAGAGGAATGTGGCATCAGGATTAGAGGAAGACTCATTAACAACCTGTGATATACAGATTGCACAATCTTGCTTACAGAAAGTGAAGATGACCTGAAGCACTTACTGATTACAATCAAAGACTACAGTCTTCAGTATAGATTACAATTCAACACAAAGAAAATGAAAATCCTTACAACTGGATCAATAAGCAACTTTATGATAAATGGAGAAAAGACTGAAGTTGTTAGGGATTTCATTTTACTTGTTTTCACAGTCAACACCTATGGAAGCAGCAGTTAGGAAATGAGATGTCATATTGCACTGGGAAAATCTGCCGCAAAGACCTCTGTAAAGTTTTAAGCAGCAAACATGTCACTTTGAAGACTAAGGTGTGCTTGACCAGAGCTATGTTATTTTCAATAACCTCATATGCATGTGAAAGCTGGATAATGAATAAGGAAGACCTAAGAATTGATGTGTTTGAAGTGTGGTGTTGGTGAAAACCAAAGTCACTGCCATCAAGTTATTTCTGACTCATAGTAACCCCTCCTTGGGTTTCAAATGTGGTATTTCTATGGAAGTAGATTGCCCAGTCTTCCTTTCAAGGAGTGGCTGGTGAGTTTGAACCACGAGCCTTCTGGTTAGCAGTCACATACCTTAGGCACTATGCCACCGAATACTGAAAATACTATGGACTGCCAGAAGAATGAACAAATCTATCCTGGAAGAAGTATATTGGGAATTCTCCTTGGAAGCAAGAATGGCCAGACCCCGTCTCACTTACTTTGATCATGTTGTTAAAAGGGGCCATTCCGTGGAGAAGGCTATCATGCTTGGTAAAGTAGACACTCAGCAAAAAGGGGGAAGCCCCTCAATGAAATGGAAGGACACTGGCTGCAATGATAGGCTCAAGCATAGCAAGGATTGAGAGGATGGCACACAACCAGGCAGTGTTTTTTTTTTTTTTTTCTGTTGTGCATAGGGTTGCCAAGTCAAAGCTGACCTGATGATACCTAACAACAACAGTAACATATTTGGAAGGACTTTGGGCAAAATGGCAGAATAGGCAGACAAGTTACACAGACCCTCTACAACAAAGAAATGAGCAACCAATTGAAACAGATACAGAAGATAATCCTGGAACCCTGAGCTTTGAAGGTAAGAATAAATAACTGGAATAAATATCAACTAGCAGAAGAACCTACATGAAAATGGTTAATAAGGAGAAACTCTGGGCAGCTTTCCTGATGGGGTGGCCAATTTGAATATTTACAAATGGCATTCTGAACCAGGCAATAATCTAAAAAACCAGCTCTGCTTGCTTAGGACTGCATGGCAACTGCACTGGTGGCTGATGACTAAAAGGAAAATAGCAAAAAAGGAGAAAAACAGAGATGTGGACTGTCAGCTGTTCTGACAGCACAGGCATTCTGAATAATTGCAAGTGGCTTTGCAATCAATCCAGGCAGTCACCTATGAATAGGCTCTGCTTGCAGAGATAGCATGGGCAACCACACTGGATGCTGACAACTAGAAAATATTGTGAGATTTTTTTTTTCTTTCTCTTTATCTCTTTGTCTTTCTTTTATCTTCTTTCTTTTAAAATTTTCCTTTAATTTATTGCTTTCTCTTTTTTTGTTTGTTATAGTTTCTGTTTCTCTATGCAGTTTGTGTTTTTCATTCTCTTGTTTTTATTTTTATTTATTATTTTATTTTTTGTCTAACCATGTGGGAAACAGCAACCATGCCCAAATGACCCAACCACACCCACAACTCCTGCAGCCCCACCCACTGAGTGAGGGCTGCCACTTCCTTCTACACCAACTGATCAATGATAGACAGTGGCCAATACCAGCCCAACTCACCCTCAAATGCTCTTCATGAACAGCTAACAGATATCTATGCATACATTCTCATCTTCTATCACACCCACTAGGAGAAAGGTAGTGAGTGTCTAAGTATTTCCAAACTAGCAAATATAGTAGAAATATAATAAAACAACATCACAATATTTCAGAGACAACTTACCATCCCAGTTTACACAAGAAAGCAAGATAAATTAGTACAAACAAGGGACCAGGATAAAGACCCAGAAAATTTCCCCATGGAAAAAGTGGCATTTCAAGCACCTGATAAGGAATTCAACAGCAGTACAGTTAGGAACATTCAACATACTCAGAGACAGATCAAGGAAAACACTGACAAAATTCTAGAACAATTTAGGAAAACAGTACAACAACAAACTGACAAAATAAAGAAGAAATTATAAACCATACAAAAACAAAATAGAAATCCAGAAGATTTCAGAAATAGACAACACTTTGAATGGGTAAAGGAGTAGAATCAAATCAAAAGAATAAAGAATTAGTGAAATTGAAGGCAAAACCCTCAAAACTACTTTGTTAAGGGATCAATCAGAAAAAAAGATCAAAACAAAATGAAGAAGCCTAAGGTTCACATGGGACACCAGCAACAGGAATACTTACATGTGATTGGAATCTCAAAACAGGAAGAGACAAAACTACAAAGAAAATTGTCAAAAACTTGTTGGAAGAGAATTTCCAACAGAGGGTAAGGAATGACAGGAAGATACCCATTCAAGAAGTCCAAGAACCCCAAAAAGGATAGATACCAAAAGAAAATCACTAAGGCATATCATAATCAAACTCATCAAAACCAAAGACAAAGAAAGAATCCTGAAAGAAGCATGGAAAAAACAAAGTTACCTATATAAAGGGCAACCAATAAGAATAAGCTCTGATTTCTCAGCAGAAAACATACTGGCAAGAAGACAATAAATGGGATTATATAACAAAATATTGAAAGAAAAAAACTGCCAACCAAGAATTATATACCCAGCAAAACTGTCCCTCAATATGATGATGAGATTAGGACATTCCCAGATAAACAAAATTTAAGGGAATTCATTAAACACAGACCAAAGCTACAAGACAGGTGACTGGGAATCCTTTGGACAGAGAACCAACAACAGCAGACAACCAATGATTAACACACATGATAACATAACCCAGAAACTAATTCAATCGTAGAAGTATCCAAAGTAAAATAAACTTATAGGACTGAAAACAGGGAACCAGAGAAATCATTTGGTAAATGAGGACAACGACAAACCAAAAAGAGGGAACAAATAATGTAGGTACAGAACGTCAAAATGGTGAAGAAGTCAAGATGATTCAGGATACAACAGACTCTTCTAAACTTGGGAAGAAAAGAATAAATCACAGGGTAACCTCAAAGAAAATGAACAAACCTTTGCAAAAAATAAAAAGGAGGAGAGGCACAAATATCTAGCAAATACTAAAACAATGTCAACAGAGGAAATGATAATACAATTCATAAACTGAGTGAGCTCAGCACAGAAAATTATATGGAACAAAGAAATCAGCAACACCAGGAAAAAAAACATAGCCAAATGACAGCAACAAATTCATACTTGTCAATAATTACACTGAATGTAAATGGATTAAATGTATCACTCAAGAGACTGAGAGTTACAGACTGGATAAGAAAACATAATCCTTCAATGTGCTGTCTAAAAGAGACACACCTTAGAGACAAAGACAAAAGTAGACTAAAAATCAAAGGTTGGAGAAAGATATATAAAGCAAATGGCAACCACAAAAGAGCAGGAGTGGCAATATCAATTTCTGATAAAATTGATTTTAAGACAAAAACCACCAAAAGAGACAAGGAAGAACATTAAATAATGATTAAACGATTGAACAAGAAGACGTAATAATAATAAATATCTATGCACCCAATGAAAGAGCCCCAAAATACGTAAATCAGACTTCATCTGAATTGAAAAAAAAAAAATAGATGACTCCACAGTCACAATAGGAGACTTTAATACCATACTTTCAATGAAGGACAGAACAACTAGAAAGAAACTCAGCAAAGACATGGAAGAATGAACAATACAAACAACTTGACCTTATAGACATATACAGAGCACTTCACCCAACAGCAGCACAATATACATTCTTCTCCAGTGCACATGCAATATTCTCCAGGCTATTTTTCTTGTCAGAGTAGTTGACAGGAACTACCGTTGCTCTGCCTGTCTCTGTACTCACTGTTTTCATTCAGGTTTTTCCACTAATTGGTGCCGAATCCACTTCTATATACTTCCTTTCAAAACTCAGGGCTCCAGGATTATCCTCTGTATTCGCTGTCAATGGTTTCTATTTTCTTTGTTGAAGAGGGTCTATGTAGCTTCTCTGCCTATTTCCCCATCTTACCAGAAGTCCTCCAAATCTTCAATAAATTTTAAAACATTAAAACACTGCAAAGCATCTTCTCAGGTCACAATGCTATAAAATTAGAAATCAGCAATAGGAAGATCAGTGGAAAAAGAACAGACACATGGAAACTAAATAACACTCTCCTTAAAAACAACTGGGTAATAGAAAAAATAAAAACTGTAATTAGAAATTTCCTTGAATTAAATAAGAATGAAAGCACAGCATAAAATCTTTGTAAATCAGCAGAAATGGTGATTAGAAGGCAATCTATAACAACAAATGCACACATCAAAAAAGAAGAGCCATAATCAATAGCTTAACCCAATATTTCCAACAATTAGAAAAAGAGCAACAACCAAATAAAAACCTATAGTCATCAAAAGGAAAGAATAATAAATATTTGAGCAGAAATAAATGAAACAGAAAATAAAAAGACAACAAAAAGATCAACAAGCCTAGAAGTTGTTTCTTTGAAAACATTAATAAAATCGACAAACCACTGGCAAAAATTTGGTAAAAATCTTCAATTTCTTCATTGGTTTTAGTGGTTGGTTTGTAAATCTGAATAATAGTAGTATTAACTGGTCTTCCTTGTAGGCATATAGATACTTTCCTATCCCTGGCAGCATCAGATTGAAGGATAGATCTTAAACCATTCTTTGTGACGATGAATGTAATACCATTCCTCTTCAGTTTGTCATTCCCAGCATAGTAAATCATATAATAGTCTGATTCAAAATGGCCAATACCAATCCATTTCAGATTACTAATGCCTAGGGTATCAATCTTAACACATTTCATTTCATTTTTGACAATTGCCCATTTTCCTAGATTCATATTTTGTACATTCCATGTTCTGATTATTAATTAATATTTGCAGCTGTTTCTTCCCATTTTGAGTCATGCCATATCAGCAAATGAAGTTCTGAAAGTTTTAATCCATCCATGTCATTAAGGTCAACATTCCTTTGGGAAGGCAGCTCTTCCCCAGTCGTACACTGAGTGCCTTCCAAC
>NW_006921630.1:2150840-2158948 GCF_000298275.1 Orycteropus afer afer
ATAGGAATAGAAGGGACATTCCTCAACATAATAAAGGGCACGTATGCAAAACCAACAGCCACCATTATTTTCAGTGGAGAGAATGAAACCATTCCCATGTGAACAGGAACAATACAAGGATGCCCTCTATCACAACTTCTATTCAATCTCATATTAGAAGTCCTAAAAAAAAAAAAAAAAACCTCACTGCTGTCACAATTCAACTCGAAGCAACCCCTCCTTGGGTTTCTGAGGCAGTATCTCTACAGAAGTATATTGCCCAATCTTCCTTCTGAGGAGTGGCTGGTGGGTTTGAACCCCCAGCCTTCTGGTTAGCAGTAATATGCCTTAGGCACTACACCACCAGAGCTAGTCACAGCGATAGGTAAGAAAGGAAAATAAAAGGCATCCGAATTGGTAAAGAAGCAGTAAAACTATACCTATTTGCAGATGTATGATCCTATACATAGAAAACCCAAGAGACTCAGCAAGAAAACTACTGTAAATAGTTGAGAGATATTGCATAGTGCCAGGATACAAGATAAACATTTAAAAAAAAAACCTTACTGTCATTGATTCAGATCTGACTTATACAAAAATCAATTGGATTCCTCTACACCAGTAAAGAGATTGCTGAAAAGGAAATCAGTATCATTGACAATAGCTACCAAAAAGATAAAATGCTTGGGAATAAATCTCACAGGGATATAAAAGACCTACACAAAGAAAACTACAAAACACTACTTCAAAAAACTATAAGAGATCTACATAAATGGAAGAACATACCATGCTCATGGACAGGGAGACTGAACATTGTGAAGATATCAATACTACCCAAAGCAATTTATATATTCAATGTAGTCCCAACCCAGATTCCAACAACATTCTTTAAGGACATGGAAAAATCAACCACTAATTTTATATGGAAAAGAAAAAGCCCTCGGATAAGCAAAGCACTACTGGAGAAGAATAACAAAGTAGGACGTCTCACACTACCTGATCTCAAAACCTACTTTACAGTTACAATAGTTAAAATAGCATGGTATTGGTATAGTGACAGACATATAAACCAGTGGAAAAGAAGTGAGAACCCAGAAAGCTGATCTTTGACAAAGGGCTAAAATCCATTAAATCAGGAAGAGAGAGTGTTTTTCACAAGTGGTGCTGGCAAAACTGGATATTCATTTGCAGGAAAATGAAACAAGATCCATACTTCACACTGTAAACAAAAACTAACTCCAAATAGAGCAAAGACTTAAATGTGAAACCTAAAACTATTAAGTTCATCAAAGAAAAAATAAGGGCAAACCTAGAGGTCCTAATAAATAGCACTAAGAGACTACCAAACATAAGTGAAAACACACAAACAGCAGAAGATTAACTAGATGACTGGGACTTTCTAAAAATTAAATTCTATGCACATCAAAAGACCTCTCCAAAAGAATAAAAAGATAACCTACAGAATGGGAAAAAATATTTGACAATGACATATCTGACAAATACTTATCTCTAAGAACTATAGAAAACTCCACCTCAATATCTAAAAGGCAAAACATCCAATTAAAAAATGAGCAGAAGACATGAACAGACACTTCACCAAAGAAGATATTCAGGTGGCCAACAACACATGAAGAAATGTTCTTGATCATTAGTCATTAGATGCAAATGAAAGCAACAATGAGATACCATCTCACCCCAGCAATAATAGAAAAGTTCATTAAGACAGAAAATAACAAACACTGGTGAGGATGTGGAGTGATTGGGACTCTCATACACTGCTGGTGGGACTGTGAAATTATACAACCACTATGGAAAATGATATGGCAATTCCTTAAAAAATTGGAAATCAAAATACCATTTGATCCAGCAATCCCAATACTAGGTGTGAATATATATATATATATATATCTCCTAAAGAACTGAGAGCCAGGACACAAATAGATATATGCACACCCATGTTCATCACAGAACTATTCACAATAGCAAAGACATAGAAACAACCTAGGTGCCCATCAGTGGAGGAATAGATAACCAAACTGGTACATACACACAATAGAATACTATGCAATTCTAAAGAAAAACAACTCTAAAGAAAATATGCAAAACACTGCATAACTTGGATGAACTGGAGGACATTATGCTGAGTGAAATAAGTCAATCACAGAAGGACAAATATTGTATTTGTCCATTATTGTAAAAAGTCAAGGAAAGGTTTATATATGGAAGGAAAGTTTCTTTTTTGTTACCAGGGATGAGAGAGGAGGGGAAGGAAAATTGTTAACTAGATAAGAAACAAGTATTAATTTAGGTGAAGGAAAAGGCAATATACTAAAAGCTAATGACCAACATAATAACACTAAGGAAAAGGAAGACATAGAGAAGTTCACAAAAGGTACAGATAATAAAGATAGACACTTTTATATACACAATACTGCATTATCAGTAATAATAAACATTAATCTACAGGTTGATACACAGGTAAACAAGCTAAATGATCAGACATGTCTGCTCAAAAAGGAATACACCCATGACCATATATAATTCTGGTAGACAATATTTCTACTACATATGTATTTCTAAGTGTTATAAGAATGTGTATGTATATAAAACAGAGCTAATGAGACAAAGTGATGATAACTTCTTAGCCACAGCCAAACACCCTGAGGAAATGAGTTCCTGGGACCACAGGCTCGGAACCATGGTCACAGGGGATATCAAGCTCAGTTGGTATAGCGTACTACACAAAAACACTGTTCTACATCCTACTTTGGTGAGTAAGCTACTGGGGTCTTAAAAGCTTCTAAGTGTCCATCTAAGATACATTTAACTGGTCTCTCCTCATCTGGAGCAAAGAAGAATGACGAAAAGCAAAGACTCATGGAAACAATCAGTCCAAGGGACCAGTAGATCTTGTGAACCTCAGCCTACAGGACCCTGAGACCAGAAAAAATAGATGGACACCGGCTACCAATGTAAACCACTCAGAAAGGGATCACAATCTGAGATCATTGATAGAGTGGGAGAGAAATGTGTAACAAAACTCAAAATCAGGCTTAATGGTCTGATAGACTGGTGAAACCCCTGAGACTATGGCCTCTAGTACCTTTCAAGCCTAGAACTGAACTCACTCCTGTGGCTTCCAGCCAAACAACACAAAGGCGTATAAGGTAAACATTTACATGAGGTAGGTGCACTCTTTAGAATGATCAAAGACAGTGGGAGATCAGAAAGGCAATATTTGCACAGGGAGATAGCTCAGAGGGCAGGAATGCATAGGAAAGAAGGACACAGGGAAAAGGTAACCAAAGGGAGGGAGTGGAAAGAGAGCTGTTGCACTGTGGGGATTGCAGTCAATGTCATGAAACAAAATGTGTATGAACTGTTCTATGTAAAACGAATTTGCTCTGTAAACTTCCACCCAAATCACAATTAAATGAGAATATATTTGTGTACTTGGTCTAAATAGACTTTCTTAAACAAGACAGAAAGAGTGCTAAGCATCATGAAAAATAATAATTTGATCATTTTACAATTAAGAATTTCTGTTCACAATAAATCACAAAGTAAGCAAAAAAGACAAGACATAGATAATGGTTTCTTAAGGCAAAAAGAGTGCTAAGCATAATGAAAAATATTAATTTGATCATTTTACAATTAAGACATTCTGTTCAAAATAAATCATGAAGTAAGCAAAAAGACAAGACAAAGTGGTAGGTTAATGCAACATATTTGACTGACAAAGTTAGTATTCAGATACATAAAGATTATAAAATTGTTTAACAAAAATAGTAACTGAATAGAAAAATGGGCAGTTACTCTGCAGACAAAACTTGAAAGAAAAACATAATGAAAATGTTTGGCTCCACTAAATATTCTGGAAATGTGCCCAAAAAAGAAAGAAAGCTCATTAATTTACATCATTTAGAGTGCAAAACTACTAATTTGAGAATGTTAAGTGATGACAAGAATGTGGAAAAGCAAGACCTGTTATGCACTGCTGATGGATGTATGTAAATGTATAGGATCACTTGAGTGTTATTTTGTCAAATTGAATCTACTCAAAACCTATGATATGGTAATTCCATTGTTGGTATATTCCCTGGAGAATATCATGCATGGGTATATAAGGACACATGTATACAAATATGCAAAGCAGTGTTACTTGTAATAGGAAAAATGAGAAATCACTCAAATGCTAATCAACAAGAAAATGGCTCCATAAACGGTGGTACATATACAATATAGTATTATATACAGTAAACATTAATGAATTCCAACTATGTCAACAACATAACTAGATGAAGATACCTGTATCTATCTATATATCTATCTATATAATTATATGTTGTTATTATTGTTATGTGCTGTCGAGTCTGACCCACTCATAGTGACCCCTCCTTGGGTTTCCGAGGCAGTATCACTACGGAAGTAGATTGCCCCATCTTCCTTCTGATGAGTTGCTGGTGGGTTTGAACCGCCAGCCCTCTGGGTAGCAGTCCAGTGCCTTACACACTATGCTACCAGATCTGCCATATAGATAGATAGATAATCTATATCTATCTATCTATCTATATATATATAGATACAGGTATCTTCATCTACTCATGTTGTTAAAGAAATATACATTTGCTAAATAAATGTATTTATGTTTTTTTTAAATGTATATTGTTAAAGAAATATGTATTGTACATAAATACATATAGTTCTTTGAGAAATATATAAATCATGATCTATATTCCAGGTACCATTGTCTTATAAAAATGCATTGAAGTAGATATTACTATTACCCCCATTTTGCAGAGGAGGAGACTGGGCACAGAGACTGCACGTAAATAATAAAATGGGGCAAAAAGCATATCTAATAAGACTGCTCACAGCATGGTACTCTTTTTAAAAAAAAAAAAAAAAATTATTGTGATTTGGGTGAAAGTTTACAGAGCAAATTCACTTTCCATACAGAAACTCACATACACATTGCCTCATGAAACTGACTGCAATTTTCCACAATGCAACAGCTCCCCTCCCACTTCCTCCCCATAGTTACCTCTTCCCTGTGTCCTTCCCTCCCATGAACTCCTGCACCCTGGTACTCTGTTTTTAAAAAACTCAAAATTTAACAAAATTCAAGATTATATTTTTTAGGGATATATATGTAATGAAACTTTTTTTTTCAAAGAACAGGTGAATTCTATGCCCCAAAATTAGGAGTAGCTATCTCTGAATGTTAGTAGGCATGCAGATGGGATATAGCTTCAAAAGTACTGGTAATGTTCTAGCTTGACTATAGGTGGTAGATTCATGGGTAAAGACTATATTATTGTGCTTCATAATTTATATATACATTCCATATATTTTTGTTTGTATCAAAATTATGTTAAGAAACTTAGCACATATATTTTATGACATTTAGATTAACTGTTCAGGGAAATATTTTGCTTATTTCTTGGCTTTCAGCTGTACTATAAAAAGATGGGATTGCTGGATAGCTGACTTCCAGAGAGACAAAGCAAAACTATAATTTTTTTTCAGTGTGTGTGTATAATTACTCTGGAGATAAAAGTTTGAAACCTATGATTACAGGAGGAAAATGGTCAAACCTTGCTCTTTTTGGCACAATAAATGCAAAAAACAATTTGATCATGAGAAATACAATTCTGCAGCTCCTACCTCATCTCCCTCAAACCAATGTGCCTACCATGTTGTCAGAGTTGGAATAGTAATATTAATAAAATTAGCAACAGCACCTTCCAATTTCAGCTCCAACACATAAAAAGCTTGGGAGTCATCACTCTCAACCTAACAGCAAGAAAAAAACTGTCAAACAGAAATTCAATGACATTTCTAAGGCTCATCAGAGAACTTAAATTTGGGGGCAAACCATCAACCTAAAACTTGAGTAGACAGGTCTACTCAGAGAGACACATCCAAGATCTGCCAACATGGAGCAGAAGCTGCTGGAGCCATAAACCAGTAGGATTACTTAAACGGAAATGTTGATCGATTTTTGAAGGATGAGTATAGATTAGTGAGCAAGTCCAGGCGACTGCAGTAGAAGGAGACATCTCCCCACATACTCATGCTTTTATGGGCTTTGCCTCTAGGATCCTCACCAGATTCTCAGGGTGAAGATATAAGATCTTCTTGTGACTCTGTCAGGGGTTGTTGTTGTTATTAGGTGCTCTCAGGTTGCTTTCGACTAATAGTGCCCTATGTACAACAGAACAAAACACCACCCAATCCTATGCCATCCTCACAATCGTTGCCATGCTTACACCCATTGTCACAACCACTGTGTCAATCCATCTCATCGAGGGTCTTTTCCTTTTTCACTGACTCTCTGCTTTACTGAGCATCATCAGCAATGATATCCCTCATTCTGTGTCCTCTTCTGAAGAATGCTTGAAATTCTGGCAGTTCTCTGTTGATGTAATACTGAAACCATTTTGGAATTATCTTCAGCAAAATTTTATTCCAGTGGTGTAGTGCTGAAGGCATTTGACTGCTTACCAGAAGGCTGGCAGTTCAAACTCACCAGCCACTCCTTGGAAGGAGGATTGGGCAATCTATTTCCATAGAGATACCACCTCAGAAACCCAAGAAGGGGTCACTATGAGTCGAACAGACTCGACAGCAGTGAGTTTTTTTTTTTTTTTTTTTGCGGGGGGAGTTTTATTAATATTAATGATATTACTCAATAATTTCTGCATGCTTTTGGATCACCTTTCTTTGGAACAGACACAACTATAGATCTTTTTCAATCAATTGGCCAGGTACTTATCTTCCAAATTTCTTAGCATAAATCAATGAGCACCTCCAGGGCTGAATTCATTTGTTGAAACATCTCAACAGGTATTCTCTCAATGCCTGGTGCCTTGTTTTTCACCAATTCCTTCAGTGAAGCTTCTCCAGGGACTTATTTATTCTGACAACATGGTTAAAGAATGAAAGACAAAGTCTGGCCATTCTTGCTTCTAAGGAGCATTCTGCCTGCACTTCTTCCAAGACAGATTTGTTCATTTTTCTAGCAGTCCACAGTACACTCACTATTCTTCTCCTATACCACAATTCAAATGCATCAATTTTTCTGTGGTCTTCCTTATTACTGTCCAGCTCTCACAAGCATATGAGGTGACTGAAAATACCATGGTTTGGGCCAGGTGCACTCTAGTCTTCAAAGTTACATCTTTGCTCTTAAACACTTTAAAGAGGTCTTTTGCAGCAGATTTGTCCAATGCAATACATCATTTGATTTCCTGACTTCTGCTTCCATAGGCATTGATTACGGATCCAAGTAAAATGAAATCCTTGACAATGTCAATGTTTTCTATACTTATCATGATGTTGCTTATTGGACCAATTATGAGGATTTTTTTTTTTAATCTTTATGTTGAGGTGCTATCCATACTGAAGTCTGCAGTCTCTGATCTTCATAATTGTTTCCAGACTTCTTCACTTTCAGCATGCAAGGTTCTATCATCCTCATATCACAGGTTGTTAATGAGACTTCTTCTTGTCCTGATGCTGCACCCTCCTTCACATAGTCTAGTTTCTTCTAGTTTCTTGGATTATTTGCTCAGCATACAAGTTGAATAAGTATGGTAAAAGGATACAGCCCTGAAACATACGTTTTGTGATTTTAAATACCACAGCATTCCTTGTTCTGTTGGAACAACTGCCTCTTGATCTACACACAGGTTCCTCATGAGTACAATTAAATGTTCTGGAATTCCTATTCTTTGCAATGTTATCCATAATTTGTTACAATCCACAGAGCTGAATCCATTGCATAGTCTATAAAACACAAATTAACATTTCTGGTCATCCTTGCTTTTAGCCAAGATCCATCTGACATCAGCAATGATATCCCTCATTCTACGTCCTCTTCCGAATCCCGCTTGAAATTCTGGCAGTTTTCTGTTGATGTAATACTGAAACCATTTTGGAATTATCTTCAGCAAAACTTTATTCCAGTGGTGTGGTGCCAAAGGCATTTGACTGCTTACCAGAAGGCTGGCAGTTCAAACTCACCGGCCACTCCTTGGAAGGAAGATTTGTTGTTGTTGTTGTTGTTGTTTGCTGTCGAGTCGGCCCCGACTCATAGCGACCCCTCCTTGGGTTTCCGAGGCAGT
>NW_006921630.1:2159773-2160346 GCF_000298275.1 Orycteropus afer afer
AAAAAAAAAAAAAAAATTCACTGCCATCGAGTTGACTCCAACTCACAGCCACCCCTCTGGGTTTCCAAGGCAATAAATCTTTATGGAAGTAGATTGCCCAATCTTCCTTCTGAGGAGTAACTGGTGAGTTTGAATCACCAACCTTCTGGTTAGCAGTCAAATGCCTTAGACCCAATGCCACCAGAGCTCCATTTCAGTATAGATCATGAAATATTCTTTTTTGATGATTAATGCAATGCTACTCCTCTCCAATTTGCCATTACCAGCATAGTAGAACACATGATTCTCTGTTTCAAAATGTCCAACACCAATTCTTTTCAGTTCAACAATGCCTAGGATCTTTATGTTTTCCATTTTATTTTTGACTACTTCCAATTTTCTTAGATTCATATTCCATACATTCCCAATTTTGATTACTAATGGCTGTTTGCAGCTGTTTCTTCTCATTTCCAGTCATACCACATAAGCAAATGAAGTCTCAAAAGCTTTAGTCCATCCACATCATTAAGGTTGACTCACTTTGAGGGGGCAGCTCTTTTCCAGTCATATTTTGATTATCTTCCAACCTGAAGG
>NW_006921630.1:2161546-2162536 GCF_000298275.1 Orycteropus afer afer
ATTAACTGGACTTCCTTGAAGGTGTATGGATATTATCCTATCACTGACAGTATTGTACTTCAGGATAGATCTTGAAACATTCTTTGTGATGATGAATGCCATGCCATTCCTCTTCAAATTGCCATTCTCAGCATAGTATATCATATATATGGTTGTCTGATTCAAAATAGCCCAAACCAGTCCATTTCAGCTCACTAATGCCTAGGATATCAATCTTTGTGCATTTCATTTCATTTTTGACAACTTTCAATTTTCCTGGGTTCATAGTTTGTACATACCATGTTCCGATTATTAATGGATGTTTGTGGCTGTTTCTTCTCATTTTGAGTCATGCCATGTCAGCAAATGGAGGTCCCAAAAGCTCTACTTCATCCATTTATTAAGGGAGGTTCTACTCTGATGAGGCAGCTCTTTCCCAGTGGTATTTTGAGTGTCTTCTGACCTGAGGGGCTCATCTTTCAGCACTGTATCAGTCAATGTTTCAGGGCTATTCATAAAATTGTCTAGTAATACATCAGCCAGTTTTTCACTTCTATTCATAAGGTTTTCCCTGCTCAATTCTTTGAGAAGTTGGTGGCCTCTTCCTTCTTCCAAGTCTGTCTCAGTCTAGAAGCTCCACTGGAATCCATCCATCATGGGCAACCCTGCTGGTGTTTGAAACACCAGTGGTAGAGCTTCCAACCTTATAGCAACACTCAAGCCACCACAGTAAGACAAATTGACAGACAAGTTCATCTCCCTTAGCTGCTCCAAAACCTCTCCACCCACTTCCAGGCCTTCCCCCACCTGTTATGACCATCTGTCCTGGCTCCCACTTTCTCCTGCCTGGATGGAGGCTCTATCTCTCCCCTTTACCTATATCCAGCTGTCTGCCCTGGTGTCCCTCTTCCTCCTGCCCGGGTGGGGGCTGATTGTCAACTGCTTATATGCAAGTTCATCTTGAAGTTGAAGAAAATTAAAACAAGTCCACAAGAACCAAAATATGACCTT
>NW_006921630.1:2163341-2169513 GCF_000298275.1 Orycteropus afer afer
GTTGACAGAGAACTTCCAGAAATGCAAGCTGTATTCAAAAGAGGATGTGGAATGAGAGACATCATTGCTGATGTCAGATGGATCTTGGCCCAAAGCAAAAAATAGCAGAAAGATATTTTCTTGTGTTTTATTGACTATGCAAAGGCATTTGACTGTGTAGATCATAACAAATTATGGATAATACTGAGAAGAATGGGAATTTCAGAACACTTAATTGTACTCATGAGGAACCTGTACACAGACCAGTAGGCTGTTGTTCAAACATAAAAAGGGAACACTGTGTGGTTTAAAATCAAGAAGCAAGTGTGTCAGTGTTGTATTTTTTCACCATACTTACACAATCTGTATGCTGAGCAAATAAAATGAGAAGCTGGACTATAGGAAGAAGAACATGGCATCAAGATTGGAGGAAGACTCATTAGCAACCTGCAATATGTTGATGACACAACTTTGCTTGCTGAAAGTGAGGATGACTTGAAGCACTTACTGATGAAGTTTGAAGACCTCAGTCTGCAGTATGGATTACACCTCAATATAAAGAAAACAAAAATCCTCACAACTGATCCAATAAACAGCTTCATGATGGATGGAGAAAAGATTAAAGTTGTCAAGGACTTCATGTTACTTGGTTCTACTACAATCAACACCAGTGGAAGCAGCAGTCAAGATATCAGACAATATATAGCACTGGGCAAATCAGCTGCAAAGGACATCTTTCAAGTGCTGAAGAGCAAAGATATCTCCTTGAAGACTAAGGCTCCTGACACAAGCCATGGTATTTTCAATCATGTCATAGGCATATGAGTGCTGGAAAATGAATAAGGAAGACTGAAGAAGAGTCAATGCTTTTGAGTTGTGCTGGCGAAGAATACAGAGAGTACTATGGACTGCTAAAAGAACTAGCAAATCTGTCCTGGAAGAAGTGCAGCCAGAATGCTCCCTGAAAGTAAGAATGGCCAGACTTTGTCTCACCTACTTAGGTCATGTTGTCAGAAGGGACCATTCCCTGGAGAAGAATATCATGCTTGGTAAAGTGGAGGGTCAACGAAAGAGGGGAAGGCCCTCAACAAGATGTATTGACACAGTGGCTGCAACAGTGTGCTCAGGTATAACAGGGATCATGGAGTTGGCATAGGAATGGATAGTGTTTCATTCAGCTGTACACAGGGTCGCTATGAGTTGGAGATGACTCAACAGCACCTAACAACAACTCTTTAGGGGAAAATATTGTACCAGAGCCTCATCCCAGCCAGGGAAGAGAATTTCTTCTACCATAGTTCCCTCTAACCTTCTTGTCTGACCTATCAGGAAAAAGAAGAAGAAGAAGTTATTATTTGAAATTCATTGTCCAGAGATTGTGGACCTACTGAGACAGGTTTACTAAATGTGAGATTTAATCGTATTGTTAATGAGTGCCTCCTCTGTCCCACATCTGATCACAATGCCAACAGGAATCCCATGAAGTAAAGGATTAGAGCTTAAAGACTTGCAAAAGGTATATCCTCTCTGAGGAGGTGTACTCAGGAACATCTAAAGTCAAGAGAAGAGACAATAACAAATAGACTCAAATAATCTGAAGTCCCTGGCATCTACAGCTACAGCAAACATTTAACACAGACAACTCATGACCAGATTATCATAAATTCTCACATTAAAGAACTGTTTATCTCAGTTTTGAGTACCCAATTTAATAAAAATTGAAACAAACAAACAAAAAAACAGTCTGAAGACACAAAGCAAGCATCAGAACCAGACTCAGATATGGCAGGGATGTTGGAATTATCAAATAGAAAGTTTAAAATAACTATGATTAATATGTTAAGGGAATTAATGGAAAGGTAGACAGTATGTAAGATCATATGGGTAATTAAAACTCCAGAAAACAATCAAAAAGAAAGGCAGAAATCAAAAACATTCCAACAGAAATAAAAAATGTCTCTGATGGACTCGTCAATATGCGATATCCAACCAAGAATAGAATCAATGAGCATCAACATAAGCAACAGAAACTTCCCACATGTTTTAGTTCTCTAGTGCTTCTGTAACAGAAATACCACAAGTGAATGGCTTTAACAAACAGAAATTTATTATCTCACAGTTTAGAATGTTAGAAGTTCAAATTCAGGGTGCCAGCTCTAGGGCAAGGCTTTCTCTCTCCATTGGCTCTGGGGAAGGTCCTTGTCTTCTTTCAACATCTATGGGCCTGGCATTTGCTGGAGATCTCCAAGTGTGTTGGCCTTCTTCTGAAAATAAGAACTTCTCAGCACAGGGACGCTGGGTCCAAAAGATGTACTTTTCTTCTGGCACTTCTTTCTTAGTATTCGTCAGGTCCTTCTGATCTCTGTTCACTTGTTTAATCTCTTTTATATCTCAAAACAGATTGATTCAAGATACAACCTAGTACTGTAGATTGCATCCTGCCTCATTATCAAAACTGCCCATAATCCTGCTTCATTAACATCATAGAGATTAGAATTTACAACATATAGGATAACAACATAAGATTGAAAAAAATGGAAGATAATTAAATACTAAGAATCATAGTCACATATTTGGGGGACACACAATTTAATACATAATAAAATACTTAAACACAAAAAGAAGTGAAAGTACTGAAAAAAAAAAAAAAAAACCCTTAATAGAACATCCAAGAAATATGGAATAATTTCAAAAGGTAGAATATACACATAAGTGGAATACCAGGAGAAGAGAAAAAAGAATAAAATAAACTTTTGATGAAATAATGGATAAGAACTTTCCAAAATTAATGACGAACACTAAGAAGGCTAACTAATCAAAAATAAAATCCTATGACTAGGCATATCACAGGAGCTCTGGTGGCATAGGGCCTAAGGCATTTGACTGCTAACAAGTAGGTTGGCAGTGCAAACCCACCAGCCACTCTGCAGAAGGAAGATGGGGCAATCTACTTCCATGAAGATTTACTGCTTTAGAAAGCCAATGGGCATTGCCATGAGTTGCAATCAACTCAATGGCAGTAACTTTGGGTTTTGGTTTGAGCATATCACATTCAAATTGCAGAAACTAATGACAGAGAAAATCTGGAAATAAACTGAGGAGTTGGGGGAGGGGAATCTTTACCTACAAAGGAAACAGGATAAGAATTATAATGGACTTCTCATAAGAAACCAGGAAAGCAAAAAGAGAATAGAGTGAAAACACTTTTAGTGTTGAAAGGAAACAAGCAAAAAAGAAAAAAAAAAAAAAAAAAAAAACAACCAGCAACTTGGAATTCTATATCCAGTGAAATTATCCTTCAAAAGCAACAAAAAAATAATGACTTTCTTACAAAAACAAAAACTAAAGAATTCATTATCATCAGACCTGCTGTGCAAGAAATTTTAAGTTTTTCAATGAGAAGAAAAATGATCTAGGCCAGAAACTTGGGTCTACATAAACAGAAGGAATAAATGAAGAGAAAATAAAGTATTTTCACATTCTAATTGAGCAGAAAGATAATTGGTTTAAAGTAGTAATAATATATTAAGTGATGACAGTATATAGATAAGTGAAATGAATGACAGCAGTATCATAATGGATGAGAAACAGGAATTGGGAATATTTTGTGTGGTACTTAAGATTATGTGTCAACTTGGCTGGGCCTGGTGTTTTGAGTGGCTGGGCTGCTAGAGGTAGTTATTCCCCATGATAGACCAGTAATCAACCCCATGGTAGAATTTACTGAAAGCAGCTCAGTGCTGCCTTACAGATGTGGTCTGCTTCCAGCATATAAGATGACACTTTGAGAAATGTCTCGAGTTTTTGGCACGGTTAGATCCTGCATGTAGCTGAGTCTTCTTTCAACAGTTTGCCATGTTGCCTGCTGATCTTGGGATTGTTTCTGGACTTGAACTAGTGGCCTGCTGTGTTGCTTAATAATCTTGAAACTGTGCCATTTTACTTGTCAAACTTGTGTTTGTCAGCCTCAGCAGCGAGCAGCTGTCTGAGTTAAGAGAATCCTCCAGCTTCAGTGAGCCAGTAGCAAGAGGCAGAGCTGAAGCCCAAGGTTGAGGGGCCTTTACATAGCCCCTAAGCTGGTACTTTGAACTCAGACTTCTAGCCTCCTAAACTGTGAGAATAATTCCCTGTTTATCAAAGCCATCCACTTGTGTTATGTCTATTATTGTGGCACTACAGAACCAAAACACTCTAACATAATATACCTGTGCTACATGTGAAGTGGTATAGTGTCATTTAAAGGTGTAAATAGATTAGTTTTTAAAAGTCTATTTCAAATTCTAGGACAAGTACTAAAATTTTTTTATAAGAGGTATAACTGACATGCAAAGAGAGGAGATAACATGAAATAATTTGAAACGTTTAATTAAAACCCAAGAAAAACAATAAAGAGGAAGAAAAGAAACAAGGAAAAAATACAGTTTATAGAAAATAGTTACAAATATGTCAGATATTAATCTAATTTTATCAATACATATTTAAATGTGAATGGTCTATATAGACCAATTAAAAGACAGATTTTCACAGTATAGAAAAAAATAAGACCAATATACATATATACAAGTTGTTGTTGTTGTTATGTGCTGTCGAGTTGGCCCCGACTCATAGCGACCCCTCCTTGGGTTTCCAAGGCAGTATCACTACGGAAGTAGGATTGCCCAACCTTCCTTCCGAGGAGTGGCTGGTGGGTTTGAACCGCCAGCCTTCTGGTTAGCAGTCAAGTGCTTTAGCCACTATGCTACCAGAGCTCCCATATATATACAAGAATCCCACTTTAAATATAAATATTCAAATAGCTTAAACGTAAAAGGGACGAAGAATGAAGATACAGTATGCTGAAACTAATCAAAAGAAAGCTGGATCTATTTAAACTTCAGTTAACACCAACTTCAGAAGAAGGAAAACTATTAGGGATAAAGAGGAGCATCATATAATGATAAAGGGGTCAATATTTCAAGAAGATAAAATAATCCTGTTTATGCAGCATTTTATACAACAGAGTGTCAAACTGTTTATACAACAGAGTGTCAGAAACTGATAAAACTTAAAGGAAAAATAGGTAAATTCACTATTATAGTTGGAGATTTTAACACTCTTTCTAAGTAACTGATAGATCAAGCAAGCTGATAATCAGAAAGGACATGATTGACTTGAACAACACTATAAATCAAGTTAGTTATTGACATTTATAGAATATTCCATCCAACAACAGAATACTTATTCTTCTCAAGTTCACATGGAACATTCAGCAATATAAATCACATTCTGAGCCATAAAACATATCTTCATGAATTTAAATTTTATTTTGGAAGGCTAGAACTGGTAGGGATGGCCAGGAAACAGCAGCAGACAGCTTTCTGGGCCGGAACTGGTAGGGAAGGCTGGGAAGCAGGAGTGAAGCAGTTTGGAACAGCTAAGGGAGATGAACTCACCTGTCAGTTTGTCGTCCTGTGTTGGCTTGTGTGTTGCTATGAGGCTGGAGGCTGTGCCACCAGTGTTTCAAGTGCCAACAGGGTTACCCATGGTGGACAGGTTTCTGCAGAGCTTCCAGCCTAAGACACACTCAAAAGAAGGAAGAGGCCATCCACTTCTCAAAGAATTGGCCAGTGAAAACTTTATGAACAGCAGTGAAACACTGTCTGATATATTACTGAAAAATAGCCCTGAAACACTGTCTGATATTGTGGTAGTTAAAGTTGTGTATTCACTTGGTTGGGCCTGGTTGAGTGGCTGGGCAGCTGGTGGTAGTTATTCCCCAAGATGAGACTGGCAATCAACTCCATGGTAGGATCTACCACAAGCAGCTGAGGAGCTGCCTTTGGAATGTGGTCTGCTTCCTGTATATAAGGAGAAGCCTATGGCACACTTGGACCCTGCTTGTAGCCATATCATTGTTCAGCAGCAGCCTGGTGTGCTCTGCTGACCTTGGGACTTACAGTGGACTTGAGTTAATGGCCTGCCATGTGGTTTGGTAACATTGGGACTGTGCCTTTTCACTTGTCAACCTTGGGGCTTCTCAGCCTCAGCAGCCAGTAGCTATGTGAGTGAAGAAACACCTCTAGCTCCAGTGGGCCGGAAGCAGGAGGAAGAGCTGGACCTCAAGGTTGAGGGGCTTTCACCCAGCCCCTAGAGCCTGGCACTTTGAACTTGGACTTAAAGCCTCCAAATTGTAAGAATAAACTCCTGTTTGTTA
>NW_006921630.1:2170058-2175026 GCF_000298275.1 Orycteropus afer afer
GAGGAAGACTAGTTAATATTACTATTATTCAAATTTACACACTAACCACCAAAGCCAAAGATGAGGAAATTGAAGATTTTTACCAACTTCTGCAGTCTGAAATTGACTGAACATGCAATCAAGATGTGTTAATTGTCATTGGTGACTGGAATGCGAAAGTTGGAAACAAAGAAGAATCACTGGTAGTTGGAAAATATGGTCTTAGTGATAGAAATGATGGTGGAGATCGCATGATAGAATTTTGCAAGACCAATGACTTACTCATTGCAAATACCTTTTTCAACAACACAACAGTGGCTACACACATGGACTTCACCAGATGGAGTACACAAAAACCAGATTGACTACATCTGTGGCAAGAGGCAATGGAGAAGCTCCATATCTTCAGACAAAACAAGGCCAGGAGCTGATCGTGGAACAGACATTAACTGCTCATATGCAAGTTCAAGCTGAAACTGAAGACAATTAAAATAATTCCATGAAAGCCAAAATATGAGCTTGATTTTATCCCTCCTGAATTTAGAGACCATCTAAAGGATAAATTTGATGCACTGAACACCAATGAGCCAAAACCAAAACAATTGTTGGATGACATCAAGAACATCATTCATGAAGAAAGCAAAAGGTCATTAAAAAGACAGGAAAGAAAGAAAAGACCAAAGTGGATGTCAGAGGAGACTCTGAAACTTGCCCTTGAGCAGAGAGAAGCTAAAGCAAATGGGAGAATTGACAGGATGAAAGAGCTGAACAGAAGATTTCAAAGAGCAGCTTGAGAACACAAAGTCAATCATTATAAGGAAATGTGCCAAGAGTGGCAGTTAGAAAACCAAAAGGGAAGAACACACTTGGCATTTCTCAGGCTGAAAGAAGTGAGGAAAAAATTTAAGCCTCAAATTGCAATATTGAAAGATTCCATGGGCAATATGTTGAATGACACAGGAAACATCAAAATAAGATAGATGGAATACTCAGAGTCACTATACCAAAAATAACTGGTAGATGATCATCAATTTCCGGAGATGGCATATGATCAAGAACCAATGGTATTGAAGAAAGAAGTTGAAGCTGCACTGAAGGAATTGGTGAAAAACAAGGCTCTGGGAATTGACGGAATACCCACTGAGACGTTTCAATAAACAGATATACCACTGGAGGCACTCACTCAGCTATGCCAAGAGATTTGGAAGACAGCTGCCTGGCCAACTGACTGGAAGAGATCCATATTTGTACCCATTCCAGAAAAAGCTGATCTCATAGAATGTGGAAACTATCAAACAATATCACTGATATCACACCCAAGCAATATCTTACTGAAGATAATACAAAAAAGGTTGCAGCAGGATATTGACAGAGAACTTCCAAAACAGTAAGCAGCTGGATTCAGAAGGGGATGTGCAGCAAGGCATATCATAGCTGATATCAGGTGGATCTTGGCTCAAAGCAAAAAATACCAGGAAGATGTTTAGTTGTGTTTTATTGACTATGCAAAGGCATTTGATTGTGTGGATCATAACAAATTATGGATAACTTTGAGAAGAATGGGAATTACAGAATATTTAATTGTACTCATGAGGAAGTTGTACATAGACCAGGAGGCTGTTGTTCGAACACAACAAGGGGGTACTGCATGGTTTAAAATCAGGAAGGGAGTGTGTCAGGGTTGTATGCATTCACCATACTTAATCAATTTATATGCTGAGCAAATAATTCGAGAAGCTGGACTATATGAAGAGCAATGTTGCATCAGGATTGGAGGAAGGCTTATTAACAGCCTGCGATACTCAGACGACACAATTTTGCTTGCTGAAAGTGAGGATGACTTAGAGCACTTACTGATGAAAATTAAAGAGTACAGTCGACAGTATGCATTACGCTTCAACATAAAGAAAACAAAAATCCTCACAACTAGACCAATAAGCAGCATCATGACAAATGGAGAAAAGATTGAAATTGTCAAAGACTTCATATTACTTGGTTGTACAATCAATGTCGATGCAAGCAGCAGTCAGGACATCAGACAACATATTGCATTGGGCAAATCTGCTGTGAAAGACCTCTTTCAAGCACTAAAGAGCAAAGATATCTGCCTGAAGATTAGGATGTGCCTAACCCTAGCCATGGTATTTTCAATCACCTTATATGCATGTGAGAGTTGGACAATGAATAAGGAAGATCGAAGAAGAGTTGATGCTTTTGAGTTGTGGTGTTGGTGAAGAATGCTGAAAGTACCATGGGCTGCTAGAAGGACTAACAAATCTGTCCTTGAAGAAGAAGTGCAGCCAGAATACTCCTTGGAAGCAAGAATGGCCAGACTTCGTCTCACCTACTTTGGTCATGTTGTCAGAAGGGACCTTTCTCTGGAGAAGGATGTCATGCTTGGTAAAGTGGAGGGTCAATGAAAGAGGGGAAGGACCTCAATGAGGTGGACAGACATGGTGGCTGCAGTAACAGGCTCAGGTATAGTAGGGATAGTGAGGCTGGCACATGACTGGGCAGTGTTTTGTTCTGTTGTACATAAGGTCAGTATGAATCAGAGACAACTCAATGGCACATAACAACAACCACAACAGGTGAATTTAAAAGAACTGAAATCATACAAAGTATGTTCTCAGATCACAATGAATTAAACTAGAAATCATTAGTAGAAAGACACCTAGAAAATACACAAATACTTACATAATACATAGGTCAAAACAAAACATTATAAGAGAAATTTAAAAATATCTTGAACTAAATGAAATGAAAAAACTTATCAAGACGTGGGATAAAAAAAAGCAGTGCATAGAGGGAAATTTATAGCATTAAATGTATACATCATGCGCTGTAACATTTGTGTAACATCCAACTGCATATATATATATACATCCCATAAGGTTATAACAGAGTTCAGAAATCTTGATTGGAGGACAGGACACAGCAAACACAATAGCATCCCATGTGCAACACATGTATCTTGTGTCTTTAGTATACAAAGTGATTGTGCTATCAGGCTTATAATGGTTCAGTACACTGTTGTTGTTAGGGGCCATCAACTGGATTCTGACTCATAGTGACCCCATGTACAACAGAACTAAACACTGCCAGTCCTGTGCCATCCTTACAATCCTTGCTATACTTGAGCCCATCATTTCAGCCACTGTGTCAATCCATCTCCTTGGGGGTATTCCCCTTTTTTCTCTGTCCCTCTACTTTACCAATCATGATATTCTTCTCCAGGGACTGGTCCCTTTTGACAACATAACCAAAGTAGGTGAGAGAGTCTGGCCATTCTCAATTCTGAGGAACATGCTGGGTGCTTCCAGGACAGATTTGTTCATTCTTCTGGCAGTCCATGGTATTTTCAGTATTCTTCGCCAACATCACAATTCAAAGGCATCAATTCTTCTTTGGTCTTCCTCATTCATTGTCCAGCTTTCACATGCATATGAGGTGACTGAAATATCATGGCTTGTGTTAAGCACACCTTAATCTTAAACATGACATCTTTGCCCTTCAACACTTTAAAGAGGTCTTTTGCAGCAGATTTGCCTTGTGCAGTATGATGTCTGATTTTTTGACTTCTACTTTCACGAGTACTGTGGCTCCAGGTAAAATGAAATCATTGGCAACTTCAAACTTTTCTGCATTTATCATGATGCTGCTTATTGGTCCAGTTGTGAGGATTTTTATTTTCTTTATGTTGAAGTGTAATCTATACTTCAGACTGTAGTCTTTAATCTTCATCAGTAAATGCTTCAAGTCATCTTCATTTTCAGCAAGCAGGGTTGTGTCAACTGCATATCACAGGTTGTTAATGAGTCTTCATCCAATCCTGATGCCACATTCTTCTCCATACAGTCCAGCTTGCAGGATTATTCACTCAGCATACAGACTGAGTATGGTGAAAGGATATGACCCTGATGCACACCCTTCCTGATTTTAAACTATGCAGTATCCCCTTGTTCTGTTTGAACAACAGCCTCCTGGTCTATATACAGGTTCCTCATGAGTGTAATTAAGTGCTCTGGAATTCCCATTCTTCACAATGTTATCCACAATTTGTTATGATCCACACAGTCAAATGCCTTTGCATGGTCAATAAAACACAAGTAAACCTCTTTCCTATATTCTTTGCTTCCACATAAGATCCATCTGACATCAGCAATGATATTCCTCATTCCATGTCCTCTTCTGAATCTAGCTTGCATTTCTGGCAATTCCTTGTCAATGCCCTGCTGCAACTCTTTTGAATTAACTTCAGCAAAATTTTACTTGTGTGTGATATTAATGATATTGTTAGATAATTTCCACATTCTATTGGAACATCTTTCTTTGGAATGGGGACAAATATGGATCTCTTCCAATCAGTTGTCCATGTAGCTATCTTCCAAATTACTTGGCATAGATGAGTAAATGCCTCCAGCATGGAATCTGTCTGTTCAAACATCTCAATGGGTATTCCATCAATTCCTGGAGCCTTACTTTACTTACTTACTTATTTATTTATTTATTTTTGGCCAATTCCTTCACTGAAGCTTGAACTTCTTTCTTCGATGCATTGGTTCTTGATCATATCTCACCTCCTGAAATAGTTGAACATTGAGCAATTCTTTTTTGTACAGTGACTCTGTATATTCCTTCCATCTTCTTTTGATGCTTCCTGCATTATTCAATATTTTGCAATAGAATCTTTCAATTTGTAACTCAAGGTTGAATTTTTCCTTCAATTCTTTCAGCTTAAGAAACCCCAAGTGTTCTGGTTACTCAGTGCTGCTCTGACAGGAATATACCACAAATTGGATGGCTTTAACAAACAGGAGGTTATTATTACAAATTGGAGGCTTTAAGTCTAAGTTCAAAGTGCCAGGCTCTAGGGGCTGGGTGAAAGCCCCTCAACCTTGGGCTTCAGCTCTGCCTCCTGCTCATGCCCTACTGAAGCTGTAGGCTTTTCTCCACTCAGTCAGCTGCTGGTTGCTGAGGCTAACAAAC
>NW_006921630.1:2176691-2188974 GCF_000298275.1 Orycteropus afer afer
ATTTATCATGATGCTGCTTATTGGTCCAGTTGTGAGGATTTTTATGTTCTTTATTTTGAGGTGTAATCTATACTGCAGACTGTAGTCTTTAATCTTCATCAGTGGTAACATTTTTATGGTATCTTAATTTAAACCATCAGCAATCTTTGATCTGTAGATTCCATACCTTTTATAGTTGAAAAAGTAGATTCATATGTCTAAGTTATTCCAATCATACCTAAAAGTTTCTTAAAAACTGAATTTAGAACATTTTTATGTTCTTCTATTTTTCTCTACTCCCCCTATACTTAGCAGATCCCCAGTGGCAGCTCATTACTTGGGAAGTGTGAACTCATGGCCATTTATATTATAGCTGTCTCCTGGAGGGAATAATAGTACAGCCATACATTTGTACATTCATCAAGTTTTTAATTTATTTTAAATTGAATTAAAAATGAAGAAAACAGAAAATCCAGTTCCTCGATTACTCTGATCACATCGCAAGTTCTTAGTAGCCATATGTGGCTAGTGGCTACTATGCTAGGCAGCACAGGCCTTGAACCTGTACAATGACCACTACACCACACTGCCTTTGCCATGTGATAGTGGGGCTTCAACTACCTGTTTTTCAAAGGCAGCATGGCAGTAGGAAATGAGATACAGTGAGTAAGATATGATTCAGCAAGACAGTGGAAATTAGAGCTGTCTCAGTTCATGGAACAGACAAAAGCTTCAGGACAGAATTGACAAGATCCTGCAGTGACTCAGCCTTCACCAGATAGGAAGTCAATAATGTGCCCAATTTAGACTCAATTTATTCATTGCAAGTAACTTTCCTCAATAACATAAATGGCGACTATACTTGTGAAGCTCACCAAATAGAATACATAGGAATTTTATCAACTATATCTGTGGAAAGAGACAATGGAAAAGGTCAATATCATCAATCAGAACAAGGCCAGGCTGACAGTGGAAGAGCTCATCAATTGCTCATATGCAGATTCAAGATGAAGTTGGAAAAAAAAAGTCCTTAAGAGTCAAAGTACAAACTTGAGTAGTATATTCTACCTGAATTTAGAGACCATCTCAAGAATAGCTTTGGTGCATTGAGCACCAATGACCAAAGACCACAAGTGTTGTGGAATGACATCAAAGACATAATATATGAAGAAAGCAAAAGATTATTGAAAAGAGTGGAAAGAAAGAAAAGACAAAAAGTGATGTAAGAAGAGACTGTGAAACTTGCTCTTGAACATAGATTAACTGAAATGGATGGAAGAAATGATGAAGTACAAGAGCTGAGAAGAAGATTTCAGTGGAAAACATGAGAAGATAAAAGTATTATAATGAAATGTGCAAAGAGCTAGTGTTAGAAAACCAAAAGGGAAGAAAACATTCAGATTTCTCAAGATGAAAGAACTAAATAAAAAATTCAAGCCTCAATTTGCAATAATGAAGGACTCTATGGGCAAGATATTGAATGACACAGGAAGTATCAAGCAAAGATGGAAAGAATACACAAAGTTACTGTACCAAAAGGAATTGTTCAACATTCAATCATTTCAGGAATTAGCATATGATCAAGAACTGATGGTAATCAAGGAAGAAGTCCAAGAGGATTGACAATTGACAAGGATTGACAAGGTTCCAGCAATTGAGATTTTTCAACAAACAGATACATCATGAAGCACTCATTCTATGCCAAAAAATATGGAAGACAGGTACCTCTCCAACCAACTGGAAGACCTTCATATTTGTACCCATTCCAAAGAAAAGTGATTCAACAGAATGCAGATATTATCAGATGATAGAATTAATATCATATGCAAGTAAATTTTTGCTGAAGATAATTAAAAAAACAATTGTAACACTGATAGGGAACTGCCAGAAATTCATGCCAGGTTCAGAAGAGGACATGAAATGAGAGAAATCATTGCTGATGTCAGATGGATCTTGGCTGAAAGCAAAGAATACCAGAAAGATGTTTACCTGTGTTTTATTGACTATGCAAAGTCATTCAATTGTGTGGATCATAACAAATTATGATAACAGTGCAAAGAACAGGAATTTCAGATCACTTAATTTTGCTCATGGAAACACTGTACATAGACCAAGTGACAAGTCTTTGAATAGAGTAAGGGGATACTGTGTGGCTTTAAGATCATGAGAAGTGTGCACCAGGGTTGTTTTCTTTCACCAAACTTATTCGACCTATACGCTGACCAAACAATCTGAGAAGCTGAACTATACGAAGAATGCAAGATCAGGCTTGGAGAGAACACTCATTAACAACCTGCAATATGCAGATGACACAATCTTGCTTGCTCAAAGAACAGAGAATTTGAAGCACTTACTAATGAAGATCAAATACTATTGCTTTCGGTATAGATTACATCTCAACATAAGTAAAACAAAAACGCTCACAACTGGACCAATAAGCAACATCATGATAAATGGAGAAAAGATTAAAGTTGTCAAGGATTTCATTTTACTTGGATCCACAATCAATGTCCACAGAAGCAGCAGCATTCAAGAAATCATGTTTTATTTTATTTGGCAAATCTACTGCAAAAACCTTCTTCAAAGTGTTCAAAAACAAAGACGAAGGTGCTCCTGACCCAAGCTATGGTATTTTTAATCACTTTACATGCATGAAAAAGCTATACAATGAATAAGGAAGACCAAAAAAGAATTGATGCCTTTGAATTATGGTGTTGGTGAAGAATACTGAATATACATACCATGGACTTCCAGAAGAATGAACAAGTCTGTCTTGGAAGATGTACAGCCAGAATGGTCCTTAGAAGCAAGGATGGCAAGAGTTCATCTCATGTATTTTGGACATGTTATCAGGAGTTCCTATAGAAGGACATCATGCTTGGTAAAGTAGAGTGTCAGTGAAGGAGAGGAACACCCTCAATGAGATAACTGGACATAGTAGCAACAATGGCTCAAACACAGCAACTATGACGATGGTGCAGGACTGGTCAGTGCTGTTGTACACAGTTCTGTTGTACACAGGGTTGCCATAAGTTAGAACCAATTCAACAGCACCTAACAACAGCAACAACAATATAGACAATGAGGATCTCTGGTACCACAATGGTTAAGTGCTCAGCAGCTAAGCAAAGGAAAGGTGGTTCAAACCCATCAGCAGCAGTTGGTGATGTGCTCTCATAAAGATTACAGTCTAGGAAACCATAGAGGAAAGTTCTATTCCATTCTGTAGGACCACTATGAGCCAAAATTGTCTCAAAGGCACACAACAATATAGGTGATGGAATCCCTGTATGGTGCAAATGGTTAATGCACTTGGCTATTAACCAAAACTTTAGAGGTCTGAGTTGATCCAGAGGCACCTCAGAAGAAAGGCCTGGCCATCTACTTCTGAAAAATCAACCACTGAAAACCCTATGAACCACAGCTCTATTCTGACACATCAGAAGAGACTCAATGGTAACTGGTTAATCTAGGTGATAAAGAACATCTAACCTCCAATGCTGGAAAAAGTCTTCTGACTTCACCTATACAGTAGCATTCCAGGGAACAGTGTGAAGTCCAGGCCCCTTCGCGAACCAATGTCAGATTTAGTTATCCCTCCTCAATGTTAGAAGATACACAAAAACTTAAAAAGCTCTTGCTATAAAATGAGAAAACTCAGGGAATATGTTCTAGGCAGGAGAAAAAGAAACTCTGGACTTAAACCCATTACCAGAAGAAAGTAAGACTTGAATTCCAGTGAGGGCTTCCTTAGGTCTCATCAATTGTTTGATCTTATGTACAAGGTTTTCACATGGGTAGGAGTGCACATGTGTGTGTGAGAGAGAGAAAGTAGAAAAGTAGCTAAATTTATTTTCATTGGGATCCAGGGGTATAAGGACCAGATGTCTTTACAGGTGAAGCCAGCTGTGTAGGAGACAAGCCCTTAAGATGAATTTACATTGACTCTAAGGAGAACCTCGAGGAAAAACACTTAAGAATTTGGAGCAGATTTAAAATCTTGGCCACAAAAGAGCATCACTGGGCACTTTTTCATGCCTCCAGCCATGTATCCACTGTTACTCTGCCCCATCCTGATCTTCCCAAGGAACTCCTACTCACGCCAAAAGATTCAGTTCAAATGTCACCTATTTTAAAACATTATGCCCAAGCAGACTTGCTTGCTCTACTCATGATCACACAGCTCCTGGTAACTATTTCTGTTACAACTCATCATGTTGCATATACATAGCTATAGTTCTGAAGTCTATTTCCCAACCACCATTGCAAGTCACCAAGCCTGACCACCACTGAACTGTAAATACCTTTAAGGCAGAGTTCTTGTCTGTTTCAAAATCAAAACATTGTGGCTCCAGCACCTTGCATAGTACCTGGATCACAGGAGTTGCTCAATGAGAGAGAGAGAGGGAAAAAGGGAAAAAGAAAGGGGAGGAGGAAATGTCCTTAACTAAGAGACTTGCATCAGCCCGAAAGGAAAGAAACCTCCTAAAGCCCAATTAATAATTCCATGTTGTGCTTTGTTCCACAAGCTGCAAGTCCCCAACAAATTAGCAGGTTTTTTGGAACATGCCACTCAAGGCTCTGCTCCTTCCAGCCAACGCCTCCACATATTATGCGGCCTATTTTCACTGAGATTCCTCTCATGTCTTCCTTTTCTCAACTCCCCTTATGCACGGCAGCCCCCCAATGGCAGTCAGTTACTTGGGTAGTGTGAGCTCACTTCAATTTATATGCCAGCCGCCTTCTGGGGGGAGGGGGGCTGTGGTCCAGCTGCACATTTGTATATTCATTGAGCCGTACTCTCCGACTCCACAGCCTCCTGACAGCTGCAGATGGCAAAGCCATTTTTCATAAGTGTGAGAGGAAGAGAAGGAAGGGCTTACACATCACCTGGAGGAGACAGCAGTTTTGGAACAACTGAGAGAGCCAGGATTGATAGAGAATTAGAAAAAGAATAAGGAACAGATAGTATCTTCTCATTCTATCGATGTCCACTTAAAGCTACTGTACAGTTCCACTGTTATCAATTACCATTACACACTATTCAGAATATTCTAAACATCCCGGAACTGTATTCAGCTTACAAGTAAAAGCATTGAATTTCAGCTGTCCCTTTCTCTTTTTTTCTTTCTCTCAGTATGATCTTACTGATCGTAAACCTTAGAGTGAACAGTCCAAGAACAAGAATAGAACAAGTAGAAATGACTGAAGATATGTAAGGAGCAAGTTAGTAAAAAAGAAAAGGGTCAGAAATCTAGTATTCTTGCCAAAGAATGGAGTTTACAGAGGAAGAATTACCCATGGGTCTTGGCTCCTGTTCTGTAACAGCAACAGCAGTTGACACATCAAAAACACAACTACTGGCCCACAGGAGAAGGAATCGATGAGCCACTGGCTACATTTCTCCCAGCCTGAAGCAAGAGATGTATTTCCACTGATAAGCTGTCCTGAATCCAATGCGACCCTTCTACCTGGCTTGCTATCTCTTGTCCCCTCATAGTTTATTTTCCACATTTTGACTCCTGCTTATATAAAGCCTAATACGACTGACTTGCACTGTTCTCTATCTTCTCCTTGTATAAATCTAGTCTCCAGAATTATACCCCTTGAAGACTAGAACTCAGTTACTCACTTCATTTTTCAACCTCAGTATTTTTTAAAATGACAATGGGCAGGAGCTTCACTCTCCTTAAGTATGTGTCCTTCCCATAAAATGTTCAGGTCATAATAAGCAATACTCTGCTTTCTCCATGACCAGGCATATCATCACTGCATACTGGAGTGAGTTTTCTTTTGCTCCATTACTCTAAACTGGCTTGGATTATTTTATATTTGAACCTAATTCTCACTGACAAACTAGTTCAAATGCTGGGAGTCTGCAAATTTAATATTCTTTCCTCTTCTGCCCCTCCTTTCTATCTTCTTATCTCTTCCATCTATCCATTAAATTGCTATAGCAGATTGAAGGAGAGGTCCTGTTCCAGATAATAGTGAGATACAGAATATCCACCTTATTTCTCCATAAGATAAGTAGAGGTAGAGTGTGAGAAAAATGACATAATCTAGAGTAATGTTAGAGCATTTGATTTTTGTAGGATCTAGCCGTGGCTTCATTGAGGAGAGCTGGTAATTGTGACACAGAATTCACCTTATCTTTCCCTACAAAGGCACATGCTGGGAATGGTAGCTAGACTCACCTATGGGGTGCAGACTAGGTATGTGATAACAATCACACATACACAAGAGAGATTATGATTTTCCAAAAGAATGAATTTTAATGTGGTGGAATAAACTTTTTCTTCTATCAAAAGATACATTTAGGGGACAAAAAGAATCTATTTAGGAACAGCATTTTCATCACATATTATTCAGATGCCATTTTCTGGCAATGTGATGGTCTTTGTAATAAGACTAGGCTCAAAAGAGAGTCAAGTGCTCCTATCAGGGCTTTTATTTTCAAGACATAAGATCAAAGTCATGTCGATAGGAGGAATATAATTTCCTATTTCAGGGACTAAAATGGTTGTCTTCAAACGAAAATTAATACTCACTACACCAAGAAATGTTCACTCTTGGGTAACTCTGGAAGAAACTGATCTCTGCCACAGTGATGGAGAAATGAAACTGGGATCAGCACACTATCCATTTTCTCTACTACCACCCCATCAATGAAGCAGTCCTCCCCTCTTTAGAGCCAGTAAATCCTACAGTAGAGGGAAGAATTTATTTTTTATCCACCTGAAATCTGGAATACCAAAGTCTGTGAAATACAAGAAGGGATAGAGGCTCCAGAGTCCTTTATCATGGATTTCCTGAAAGAATAGATTGACAACCCCACATCTGGAGAGGGGTTTTGAAGAGTGATGTATTACGAGAACAAGAAGGGACCTACGAAATAGAGAGGTGCTGAGAGAGGGGAGTATTGTTGTGAAAATCCCTCCCAAGAGCTAAAATGTGAGGCAGAGGGCCCCTCACCCCTTGTATGGCAAGAATATGAGGATGATTTAGTAAGGTAAGGTCCTAATTCTTGGTCCTCTCACTCTGCACTGTCTCAGGATGTTGACTTCTCTCCATCCTTCACCAAAAGATTGGATAATAGCTACCAGAGTTCTAGTGGGTTTAGTGTGGAGAAAGAAGGCAGACATGACCATACTAAGGAATGGGGAAAGACCCTGATCACCATGGGGCTCTGGCAGGCAAGGGGCTGATGAAGGACCATGCAGATAATGAAAGGCCTCTTACTGTGACCCATTACATGATGAATACTATAGGCTTGGCAAGGATTCTCAAAGCACTAGGTCAATCAATGGAGTATTGGGAGTTACTTGTTCTACATGGTAGTATAGAAAGGAGGGGTTCAGCCAGACTCAGATTATACTAGATGTCAATGGCTCTAAATGACAACCTGGTTTGAGCTTGGAAACACATCCACAACACCCTACATATGTACCAGGGAGAGTTGTACCAGGAGGATAAGACAAAAGAAACACTTGATAGGAAGTAAAATATGTGACTTGAAGAGTCCTGAAATTGAAGTCAAGAAAGATACTGACAACTCAAAACTTATCACAGTAAGAGGACTTCAAATCCTTCAGTTTGTTAGCAACCTGATCCAATCTCAAGAGACACATTATATTTATGTTCCACTTTCGTATAACTTCTTTGATGTGATCCTCTTGATGACCCTATAAGAAAGAGAAGACTGATAAATTATTGCCAAGTTTCAGAGATCAAGAAATAGATTGAGTCTCTGACCCCAACTCTTGGCTTGTTTTCTGTTGTGTCCTCCTGAGCTAGGATCTTTGATTTTTTTTTTTTTTTTTTTAGTCATGGCTTGTGCTACAGGCAGGAGAAAGATGTGGCAGTCTGATTCCAGAAAGATTTATGGCCTAGGTAACCCTTTGAGGAAGTTTCACTCTGTCCTATAGGGTTGCTATGAATTGGAATCAATTCTACAGCAGTGGGTTTGGTTTGCGGTTGTGCTGTAGGATGTGTGTAGGTTCTGAGGTGCTTATCTAGCCCATACTTCTCGCTGAAGAAGATCCATCATCCATGGTCTCTGTTAAGTGCTGACCAGTCTTGCATGTTGGGGCCATGTAATATTCCCACCCCCGCCCCACTTCCAAGACTGAATCTTGAACAGTTTCTTGACTCAAAGAGGGCCAATCATGTTATGTGCTCTAGGAATTTGAAATTAGGACACAATAAATCCAGTTAATGGGTGTTGGGCATGGGATCTAAGATGTCAAGTCAGAACTATAACCATGGAAGCCACAATCTACCTCATCCATGCCAAGGCAGATAAAACTGTCTACATAAAGAATGAAGCAGATGTGCTGAAAAAAGTGGAGATGAGAATACTTTTTGATCCAGAAAGATAGAGTAGCCTAGGTTTTTTTCTAGTTCCTGAGACCTATACTTCCTTCTTGCTCTGGGTTTATGTTTTCTCTGATTCCGTTCTAAGCTAGTATAAGAGATTTTATTTCTTAAAGACAAGCTATTCCTGACAAAGATTATTTCGATTTCCCCTTTAATGGAACCACACCGACCTCACAAGCAACATGCAGCCACCTGTTGGCTACAGTTAAGAGGGACCATCCTTGACTCTCCCATCTTGTGGTGAAAGCTAAACTCACTGTTGTCTCCATTCTATCCTATGCTTTCCTGCCACACACACATTTTTATACTTCCTCCACTATCCTTCTTCCCAGCTCTTTTCACTCTGTGCACTAGAACACATGTTCTGTAGTAAGTGAAAGCCTTTACTTTTTCAGGCTTTCCATTACCTTCTAAATGGAAACATGACTGTCTCTGTAAGTCATGGTTTCACTTTCAGTTCATTCAAAACATAAAATATTCATTCTCTCACATCTTATATGGTATAGGGCCATGATAAGGAATCCACTTCAGTATTATTCCCCACCAAAAGACTCCCTTTGACATGAATCAACCATCATGTGCATCACATTCTCATTGCAGGGCTGATCTACGGCAACTCACCATTATCATAACCCTTTTCTACATGGCAGGGGAGAAGTCTGCTACCACATTTCCAAGAATTCTATACTGCATATGATTACTGTATGCAATTATACCTCAGTATAAATAAAAGTCTTTCTATTTTGTTTACCTTGAATGCTTTCTGTTTACTGATTGAATCTAGACCTTAAAGGGAGAATATTTTTGTTTCTAATCCTGGTGCTTCCTTTCATGTGGAAGAAGAACCAGTAGCTTTATATTCCTAGCCTGTTTCTTCCTCTTACTGAGATGAACTACCTAAATGATTTGTGAATCTGGTTAAGGACCTGAGCTTGCATATATCAGCCTTTTACACAGGTTTCAACACAGCTTACAGACTAAGACAGACTAGGAAGAAGGAAGAGGCCATTCACTTCTCAAAGAATTGGCCAGGGAAAACCTTATGAATAGCAGAGAAACATTGTCTAATACATTACTGTGCAACTTTATGAACATCTCAGAAACACTGTCTGATGCAATGCAGGAGGACATGCTCCATAGGTCGGAAGGCTCTCAAAATACAACTGGGAAAGAGCTGCATCATCAGAGTAGAACCAACCTTAACAATATGGATTAAGTAAAGCTTTCAAGACCTCCATTTGCTGATGGGGCACGACTCAAACTGAGGAGCAACAGCTGCAAACATCCATTAATAATCAGAACATGGAATGTACAAAGTATGAATCTAGGAATATCGGAAGTTGTTGAAAAAGAAATGGAATGAATAAAGATTGATATCCTAGGCATTAGTGAGCTGAAATGGACTGGTTTGGGCCATTTTGAATCAGACAACCATATGATCTGCAATGCTAGGAATGACAATTTGAAGAGGAATGGCATGTCATTCATCATCACAAAGGATGTTTCAAGATCTAACTTGAAGTACAATACTGTCAGTGATAGGATAATATCCATACACCTACAAGGAAGACCAATTAATACTACGATTATTCAAATTTACACACCAACCACCAAAGCCAAAGATGAGGAAATTAAAGATTTGTGTCAACTTCTGCAGTCTGAAATTGACCGCATGTGCAATCGAGATATGTTAATTATCACTGCTGACTGGAATGCAAAAGTTGGAAACAGAAAAATCACGAGTAGTTGGATAAATTGGCCTTGGTAACAGAAATAATGCTGGAGATCACATGATAGAATTTTGCAAGACCAATGACTATTCATTAGAAATACCTTTTTTCAACAATACAAACGGCAGCTCGACAGGTAGACTTTCCCAGATGGAGTGCACAGGAATCAAATTGACTACATCTGTGGCAAGAGGCGATAGAAAAGCTCAATATCTTTAGCTAAAACAAGGCCAGGAGCTGATTGTGGAACAGACCATCAACTACTCACAAGCAAGCTCAACTTGAAGCTGAAGACAATTAAAATAAGTCTACAAGAGCCAAAATATGACCTGGAATATATTCCTCCTGAATTTAGGGACCATCTAAAGAATAGATTTGGTTCATTGAACACCAATGACTGAAAACCAGAAGAATTGTGGGATGACATCAAGAACATCATCCATGAAGAAAGCAAGCGGTCATTTAAAAGACGAGAAAGGAAGAAAAATCCAAAATGGATGTCAGAAGAGACTCTGAAAATTGCCTTCTAGCAGAGAGTAGCTAAAGCAAATGGAAGAAATGACAAGATAAAAGAGCTGAATAGAAGATTTCAAAGAGCAGCTCCAGCAGACAAAGCCAATTATAATGAAATGCACAAAGACCTGGAATTAGAAAAACAAAAGGGAAGACATGCTTGGCATTTCTCAAGTTGAAAGAACTGAGGAAAAAATTTAAGCCTCAAGTTGCAATACTGAGATTCTATGGGCAAGATACTAAATGATGCAGAAAGCATCAAAAGAAGATGAAAGAAATACACAAAGTCACTGTACCAAAAAGACCTGGTCTAGCTTCATCCATTTCAGGAGGTGGCATATTATCAAGAACCAATGGTATTGAAGGAAGAAGTCAAAACTGCACTGAAGAAACTGGCAAAGAATGAAGCTACAGGAATTGATGGAATACCCACTGAGATGTTTCAACAAATGGATGTCCTGCTAGAGGCACTCCCTTCCATAGCCAAGAGATTCAGAAGACAGCTACCTGACCAACTGACTGGAACAGATCCATATTTGTACCCATTCCAAAGAAAGGTGATACCACAGAATATGGAAATTATCAAACAATATCATTAATATTGCACACAACTAAAATCTTACTGAAGATAATTCAAAAACAGTTGTAGCAGTATATTGACAGAGAACTTCCAGAAATGCAAGCTGGTTTCAGAAGAGGATTTGGAATGAGGGATATCATTGCTGGTGTCAGAGGGATCTTGGTTCAAAGCAAAGTATACCAGAAAGATGTTTACTTGTGTTTTATTGTCTATGCAAAAGCATTTGATTGTGTGGATCATAACAAATTATGGGTTACATTGAGAAGAATGGGAATTACAGAACACTTGATTATACTCATGAGGAGCCTGTACATAGACTAGGAGACTGCCATTTGAACAGAACAAGGGGACACTGTATGGTTTAAAATCAAAAAGGGAGTGCATCAGGGTTGTATCCTGTCACCATACTTGTTCAATCTGTATGCTGAGCAGATAATCCAAGAAGCTGGACTATAGGAAGAAGAACATGGCATCAGGATTGGAGGAAGACTCATTAGCAACCTGTGATAAGCTGACGACACAACTTTGCTTGCTGAAAGTGATGATGACTTGAGCCGTTTACTGATGAAGATTGAAGAATACAATCTGCAGTATGGATTACATCTCAATATAAAGAAAACAAAAATCCTCACTACTAGACCTATAAACAACATCATGATAAATGGAGAAAAGATTGAATTTGTCAGATACTTCATATTGCTTGGTTCTACAATCAATGCCAATGGAAGTAGCAGTCAGGACATCAGATGATGTATGTTATTATTGTTGTTATGTTGTTATGTGCTGTTGACTCGGACCTGACTCATAGCAATCCCTCCTTGGGTTTCCAAGGCACTATCACTATGGAAATAGATTGCCCAACCTTCCTTCTGAGGAGTGGCTGGTGGGTATGAACTGCCAGCCTTTTGGTTAGCAGTCAAGTGTCTCAGGCACTACGCTACCAGAGTTCCCAGATGATGTATAGCACTGAGCACATCAGCTGCAAAGGAACACTTTCAAATGCTGAAAAGGAAACATGCTTCCTTGAGGACTAAGGTGCCCCTGACCCAAGCCATGGTATTTTCAATCACCTCATATGCATGTGAGAGCTGGATAATGAATA
>NW_006921630.1:2189339-2192515 GCF_000298275.1 Orycteropus afer afer
GATCATGGAGCTGGTGCGGGATCAGGCAGTGTTTTGTTCTGCTGTGCATAGGGTCGTTATGAGTTGGAGATGACTTGACCGCAGCTAACAATATATTCCATCATAATCATGTGTACTTTCATTTGAGGACAGTCAATTCAAAACGTAGCTCTAGATTTCTCTGATCATTTTCACTCTAAGAGTTCTTCATTATACTTTAGCAACCACTCCCTCTGCCTTTCCCTGATCCAGTCCACACTTTAAATTCTATCTTTTTTACTTCAATCTTCAAAATGACCTACTCTCTCATTTCATTATCCCATTATCCTTATCTTCTACCCTCATGTGTGATGTCCTATCTCTTGCTACTTCCCTTTTCCCCAGGTATGCTAGACCTTTTGGACTTCCCTCCCTTCATGTTGTTGCTATTAGGTGTTGCCAAGTCAGTTCAACTCACAGCAACACTATACATAACAGAATGAAACATCGCCAAGTTCTGTGTCATTCTCACAATTGCTGTTATGCTGAGCCCATTGTTGCAGACACTGTGTCAGTCCATCTCACCGAAGGTCTTCCCCTTTTCCACTGATCCTGTACTTTACCAAGCATGATATCCTTCTCCAGGACTGTTCCCTTCTCACGAAATTACCAAAGTATGAGTGAAGTCTGGCCATTCTCACTTCTAAAGAACATTCTGGCTGTACTTCCTCCAAGACAGATTTGTTTGTTCTTCTAGCAGTACATTCAATATTCTTCACCAACACCAAAACTGCATCAATTCTTCCTCAGTCTTCCTTATTCACTGTGCAGCTGTCACATGCATATGAAGCTACTAAGACCATTGCTTAGGTCAGGCACACCTTAGTCTTCAAAGTTAGACCTTTACTTTTAAACACTTTACAGGAGTTTTTTGCACTAGATTTTCTCAATGGAATATGTCATTTAATTTCTTGACTGCTGCTTCATGGACGTTCATTGTGGACCCAAGTATAAGGAAATCCTTGACAATTTTAAACTTTTCTCAATTTGTCATGATGTTGCTTACTCGTCCAGTAGTGGGGATTTTTGTTTTCTTTATATTGAGGTGTAATCCATACTGAAGGTTGTAGTCTTTAACCATCATCAATAAGTGCTTCTTCAAGTCTTCACTTTCAGCAAGCAAGGTTGGGTCATCTGCATATTTCAGGTTGTTAATGAGTCTTCCCTCAATCCTTTTGCTGCTTTCTTCTTCATATAATCCAGCTTCTCAGATAACTTGCTCAGCATACAGACTGAGTAAGTGTGGTAAAAGTGTGTGTATCTGACACATTCCTTTTCTGATTTTAGACCAGGCAATATCCCCTTGTTCTGTTCAAATGACAGCCTCTTAGTCTGTGTCCAGGTTCCTTGTGAGGACAATTAAGTGTTCTGTAATTTCCATTCTTTGCAGTGTTATCCATAATTTGTTATGGTACACACACTTGAACACCTTTGCTTAGTCAATAAAATACTGGTAAATATCTTTCTGGTATTCTCTGCTTTCAGCCAAGATCCATCTGACATCAGCAATAATATCCCTCATTCCACGTCCTCTTCTGAATCTGCCTTGAATTTCTGGCACTTACTTGCTGATGTACTGCTGCAGTTGTTTTTAAATTATCTTCAGCAAAATTTTATTTTCATCATTTTATTAATGACATGGTTCAATAATTTCTGCATTCTGTTGGATTAACTTTCTATGTAATGGACACAAATATGGATCTCTTCCAGTCAGTGGGTCAGGTAACTAACTGTCTTCCAAATTTCTTGGCATAAACAAGTGAGTGCCTTCAGCACTGCAACCATTTGTTGAAATATCTCAATGGGTATTCTGTCAATTCCTGAAGCCTTGTTTATCACCAGTTCTTTCAGTGCAGCTCAGACTTCTTCCTTCAACATCATTGGTTCTTTCACATTCTATGGTTCATCAGTCAGTATCTTTTTGTCTGGTGTGGTAGTTAAGGTTGTGTGTCAACTTGGCTGGGCCTGATTGAGTGGCTGGGCAGCTGGTGGTAGTTATTCTCCATGGTCAGATTGGCAATTAACTCCATGGTGGAATATACTGGAACAGCTGAGTAGCTGCTTTAGCTTGTGGTCTGGATCTAGTATATAAGCAGCAACTTTGAGGAAGATCTCCAGCTTATGGCATGCTAGCTAGGACCCTGCATGTATCTGAGTCTTCATTCAGTAGCCTGCCATGCCCTGCCCATCTTGGTACTTTTTCTGGACTTGAATTAATGGCCTGCTGTGTGGTACAGTAATATCTGGACTGTGCCTTTTCATTTGTCAACCTTGGGGTTGTCAGCCTCAGCAGCTAGCAGCTGCCTGAGTGAAGAGATGCCTCTAGCTTCAGTGGGCCAGGAGAAACAGGCAGAGCTGAAGCTCCAGGTTGAGGAGATTTCACCCAGCCCCTAGAGCCTCACACCTGGAACTCAGACTTCTAACCTCCAAAATTGTAAGAGAATAAATTCCTATTTGTTAAAGACATTTCACCTGTGGTATTTCTGTTAGAGTGGCATAAAGTAAACAAAACATCTGGTAACTCAAAACTCCTTCCTCCTTGTTTCTTTAGCCATTTACCCTAAAGCAAATCTGCAAATATATACCAATTCAAACATCCACATTTTCCATTCTTTCTCTTCAATAGCTGTTTGCTCATGGAGAAAATTCACTCCTCTCTGGATTGATGCCACTCCTGATGTAAGTAAGGTCTTCAACTTCAACTAAATATTCACTGATACTTTAATCTTATCACAGTTTCATCTAATTCACACCTATGACAAACCTCCACATTCTTTGAATTCCCTAATCCAACTTTTTCCCACATATTTTGCAACTGACTTTGCTTCCTACATCATGAAGACAATAATGCTCACTGGGTGAAAATTCCCATAAATTCTTAGCCATCGTGTTACATACAATTGTATCTACAAGAATTCTTATCTCCTCCCATTGACTTCAGAGGAAGACAAGGACTTGTTTAAAGCTTATTCTCTTTCCTTACACAAGTTTGCAGTTATTCATTTTCTAAGGACTCTGACTCCATCAATAGGCAACTCTTTCACTATTTCACATACAATATGAGGATATGGTGGAGTGCCTAAGGGATCTTACTACTAACCAAATGGCTGGCAGTTCAAACCCACCAATTGCTCCACGGAAGATGAGGCAATCTACTT
>NW_006921630.1:2193340-2195112 GCF_000298275.1 Orycteropus afer afer
GGTTCAAACCCACCAGCCACTCCCCAGAAGGAAGATGGAGCAATCTACTTCCGTAGTGATAGTGCCTTGGAAACCCAAGAAGGGGTCGCTATGAGTTGGGTCTGACTCAACGGCACACAACAACAACAACATATACATATATGTAAAGATCTTGCTTAGACTCTTTCCTGATTTTGAACAAAGCTCTTTGTCATAAACTTGCATCTGGAGTACCTTTCTAGATACCTCAAACTGAACACTCTCCAAACATAATTGATCATCCTCAAGTATAAAACTCGGCATTTTTAAAATTTACTAATGCCATAAAGGCAACAAAATCTACTGAGCAGCCTAAACCGGAAACTTTTAAGTCACTGTCTACTCTCTTATGCTCATATCCAATGTTCACTGTGTCTTTCCTTTTCTACTTCTTAAATATATCATATATACAACTTTCTTTCCATGAGTCTTATCATCTTCCTAGTTCAGGTGCTCACATTTATCACTTAGACAATTGCAGAAGTTTCCTGACTTGTTCCCTTCATCTATCCTTACTCTTGTCCAATCCATCCTATACACTGACACCAGGGATATCTTTCTGCTGTACAAATTTGATCATGTCACTCTCCTGCTCAAGGTATATTCCTCTGCCTTCCCAATGTCCTTAGAAAGAAGTTCAAATTTCTTAACATGATGTCAAAGTCCTCACTATGTGGCTGTGGGCAACCTCCCTAGTATTACTCAATAAATGTTTGGTTAATTAAATTAACCGACTTGGCCAAGACCATTCAGTTGGAAAATGGGGAGCAGGGCAGGGACTGGAATCCATGTCCAGCACTATCTTCCTTGTTTCACCATACCAACGCCCCCACACACACAGCCATCATATTAGAGAACCTGAGTGATCGCACAGGAATGTGAAAGCTATAGACAGTTCAATGTTTGTAGTCACTTCCATGTTCTAAGTACTTTCTCACCTTGTGTTGTTGTTATTATATGCCGTCGAGTCGGACCCAACTCATAGCGACCCCTCCTTGGGTTTCCGAGGCAGTATCACTACAGAAGTAGATTGTCCCATCTTCCTTCGGAGGAGTGGCTGGGGTTTGAACTGTCAGCCTTCTGATTAGCAGTCAAGTGCCTTAGGCACTATGCTACTCAGTGTACTATAATTTAATGTTCTTGTTGTCAGCTAACCAAAGTCCCCATTACCAGATGAGAAAGTTGGTCAAGTGGGGCTAAAACAGCTTCAGGATCCCAGTGAGTTCTTGTGAGAAAATGACAGTTCCAAGATGATTCAACATTACTCAGAATGGCTGCAAAGGAAAAACCAACATGCTGCTATCCTAGAAGGCACACCATTGTCTGTAACCAATTTCTGTGTAGTCCCAAATATTGCCTAATTTGGACTCTATTCAACTACTCAATTTCTAGTTAGGGGAGTTCTGGCAAGATGGTGGACTAGGCAGAAAGACTGCACAGATCCTCTTCAACAAAGAAAAGGGAAACCAGTTAACACAGACACAGAAGATAATCTTGGACCCCTGAGCCCTGAAAGGGAGGATATAGAAGTGGACTAAACCCCAACTATCAGAAGAATTTGCATGAAAATACTGAAAAAAGAGACATATAGAACCGCAGTCTGGCAGCGATCCTAAGAGATCCTGACTGCACAGGCAGCTTGGAGATTCCCAAGTGGTGGTAGGACCTACGAATTAACCTAAAAATCAGCCCTACTAGCCAGGGACTGCACAGAGGACTGCTCTGGTGGCTGGGGAATAAACAGAGAAGGTGAA
>NW_006921630.1:2203672-2221195 GCF_000298275.1 Orycteropus afer afer
TTTCCTGTCCTAAAGAAATCAAAGGTAAAATTTTCAGCCTTTCTGACCTGTGATTTTATGGGGCCATGTCATTCAAGCACCTCTTTTTGGTCTTTCTTTACGTGATGAGTCTAAGTCAGAATCTTGTTCTGACCTTTAAATATAAAGAAGGGGGAGAGGACTCAAGAAGGACTCTAGAAGACACAACAAACGATCAAGTCACCTCAGTGCAAACAAGACTGAAAACTCATCCTAGTTTCCTTACTTTCCAGTTTATTCTACCGAACTCTTGTGCTTTCTCTCATGCCATCCACTGTCAGGGGAGCACTGTGAAAGCCGCAGCTGCACACAGTGTGCCCAGCAAAAGCTCAGCATTCATTGTTAGGACTTGCGGGGGCATGTTTTCAGTTCTTTGACTCAAGATAAGGGGAGAAGCATGCCAGTATGTCACATCTTTATGTGATGGGTGCAGTTAGTAAGTCAGCAGGAGCCAAAGAACCCAGTTGTGAAGGCAGGTTTTGTGAAAGAGCCTGGAGGTGTTTGCTGAATCTCACACTATTTTTTTTTTCTTTTTCAAAGAAGTTGGTGTAAAGTCATTTAATTACCAAGTGTTAAGTGAACACCTAATTATATCAACTTGGTGAACTCCAGGCTCCCAAGGGCTGGTACAGTTTCAGTTTTGTATCCCTCGGAAGGAAGATTGGGCAATCTACTTCCATAGAGATACTGGCTTGAAAATCCAAGTTTTTTGTTGCTGTTATGTGCCATCCAGTGAACCCGACTCATAGCGACCACTCCTTGGGTTTCCAAGTTGAGTCGAATCAACTCAAGGGCAGTGTGTTTTGTTTTGTTTTATTTTGTTTTGTTTTTAATCTCTCTTCATAGCACCTACTTTGCTTTTCTCTCCCCACCTCAATAATGTGGATCTTTTAGGCTGTCTTAAAAAACAGTAATAATAAATATAGTTATCTTAAAGAAACTTACTAGAATTACCCAGTGCCAAATGACATTATGGCAGTTTTCTTCAAACTTAAAAAAAATAGTCAAAAAGTGGGCGAGGTGTGTGTGTGGGAATGACCTAGCAAGAGAGTTAAGGGGCTAGACTAAAAGATTTAGGTGTAAATTCCACCTTTACATTTGCCTTTACCATGTCTTGAGCAAATTACTCAATTTCTTTGAAGCTTAGTTTCTGAAAAATGGATATAAAATTGATTTAGAAGTTTATCATCCTCTATCTGGCTAATAAATTTGTAATTCCTAAATGGTCACACCTAAGCCTGCTTTTCTTTTTACGTTATACTTCTTCCATGGCGATCTCAGCCATACCTATGTCTTTAATTGCCACATTTGCACCAGTGCCTCACAAGTTTCTCTTTGACACAGCCCTCTCCTTTGATTTGCTGATATATGTATCTACCTAGTAACTCCATTTGGATGCACAACTTCAATCCCCACTCACACTCTCCACTGCCCAACATGATCTTCATCCAGGGTTCTCTATCTCAGGGAATGGCTCTACCATTCAAGCAGCTCTACAAGCTAAAACTCTGACATCATCATTGCTTCCTCTCCTCATCCCTAACACTTAAATCGCTCAGCAATTCTTTTCAAAGTTACCTCTTGATATTCACTGAATATGTACTCTTCATTTCATCTTCTTAAGGAGCTCTGGTGGCATAGTGTCCAAAGCATTTGACTGTTAACCAGAAGGTTGGCAATTCAAACCCACCAGCAGCTCCATGGGAGGAAGATGGGGCAATCTACTTCTGTAAAAATTTACCACCTCAGAAACCCAATGGATTTTTCACCTATGAGTTGAAATCAACTCAATAGCAGTGTTTGTTTTTTGGGGTTCATCTCCTTTGATACCTCATCATTTTTCACCTTCAATATCATATTCTCCTAACTGGTCTCTTTGTATTCACCATTTCTACCTCTCTCCAACCCGTTTTCCCCCTAACATCCAAAGTGATCTTCACAAACAAAAATATAATCCTGTTACTGTCATTTACTTAAAAATAGGTAAATGACTCTATTGCTCTCATGATAAAGACCAAGTCACAAGTTCTGACCTCTGCTAATTTCTCCAGATTTACTTTTCACATTGCTTTCCATTACTCTTTGACCTCTACTCCCACTGGACATTTTATGTTTTTCAAATGCGGCATTATCTCTCTCTACCCCAGGGCCTTCTGCCTTTAATAGACACTGTTCTTTTTGTGTGGCGCACGCCTCCAAATCCCAACCCCACCAGAAACAAATACATAACTTCACATCTCCACTAGTTAATTTCTTCTCCTCTCACATAACTCTGTGGTACGTGGGAATTCTGGTAGCATAGTGCCTAAGGCACTTGACTGCTAACCAGAAGCCTGGTGGTTCAAACCCATCAGCCAATCCTCGGAAGGAAGATGGGGCAATCTACTTCCATAGTGATACTGCCTCGGAAACCCAAGGAGGGGTCGCTATGAGTTGAGTCCAACTCGACAGCACATAACAACAGCAACTCACATAACAGAATACCAACATCATTTTCTAAAGGAAGCCTTCCTTGACCCAAAGCTGCTGTTATGAATTGTATTCTGACCCTCCATAAATATTAATCCCTGTGAATGTGACTTGTTTAGAAACAAGGGTTTTTATTTGCTACGCTAATGAGGTCATCCAGGAATAAGGCAGGCACCAAATTTAAAGGGGAATACAGACACAGAGAGACACAAAGGAGAAGATGTCATTTGACACCAGAGGCAGACACATCTATAAGTAGCAAACGAACACCAAGGATCGTCAGCAATCATCAGAAACTAGGAGAGAGACCCACAGAAGGAATCAAAATGGCCATGACCCTGATTTGGACCTTTTAGCCTCTAGAAACGTGAGACAGTAAATTTCTGCTTCTCAAAGCTACTGATTGTGGTATTTGTATTGTAGCAGCACTTGGAAACTAAGACAGCAGTTACATAATGCTGCTGTAACAAAAATACCAAAGACAGATTGCTTTAAAGAAGATAAATTTATTTTTTCACAGTTTAAGTGACTAGAAATCTGAATTTAGGGACCAGCTATAGAGGAAGACTCTCTCTCTCTCTGTCTCTCTGTTAGCTCTAGGGCAAGATCCTTGTCTCTTTCAGCTTTTGTAGCCCTAGTGTTCCTCAGTTCTTTGGTGACCTCACATGGCATCTCCCCACCTCCCTGCCCCATCTATCCTTGCTTCTGTGTCTAATCTGTTCTTTTTATAACTCAGAATTGATTAGATTTAAGACATACCCTACACTGATATGGCCTCAATAACAATGAAAATAAAGTGTATTTCCAAAGGGATTATATCCCCAGATATAGGGGTTAGGATTCCAACATATATTTTGGGGAGACACATTTCAGTCCATAACAGCTGCTGCACTCATTTGTGTTATATCGTAAATGAGAACACCTGGCTGAGGGGCAAATGATGAATGAAATCTAGCTACACTCCACTTATCAATCCCTGTATCCTGGCACAGAACTGCCTCTCCTGGAACACCTTTACCTGATTCAGTCAAAGGCATGGTGTGGGCTATTTAACAGGGCTGACCTATGTCCCCAGACTAAGCTAAAGCTTTCTAGTTCTTGCTGCCATAATACCATCTCTTCTCATCTATAAGACTTAACACAATTGCTATTTTACATGTTTGTAAGTAATGTCCATCTCTCTTAGCAGACTGTAAGATCCAAGAGAAAAGAGAGTGTACTTGACTTGGTGGTCATTTTGTCCATTGTTGGACATTTAGTAAGTGCCCAATAAATATTTGTGGGAGGGGTGAATGAAAAATGAACGATATTATTATGAGGATTAACTTTTATTTGTAACAGTAGAATGCAATTGCCTATAACTTAGCAAATGCTCACTACATTTGGTTGGAAAATGAAAATGAGGAATCTGACATCCAAAAAAAATCAAATAACCCACTCACTAGAATATTAAGATGGCATTGTGACAAAATGCCTCTGAGATGACAACACAGTGTATGGAGAGGCATGGGGATTTAGATATTTAAAAAGTCTACCTGGGACATGAAATCAACTGCCATCAAATGGATTCTGACTCATGGCAATTCCATGTGTATCAGAGTAGAACCGTACTCCACCGAATTTTCAATGGCTGATTTTTCAGAAGTAGATCACCAGGCCTTTATTCAGAGGCATTTCTAGGTTCACCTGAACCTCTAACTTCTGCTTAAAAGCTGAGCAGTATAACGAATTGTACCACCAGGATCTCCACTTTAGAGGTGAGAATCCTGCCCTTCTTCTCCAACATCACAGTCAGGACAACATACTGGGAAGAATGAGCTTCAGGGGCTACCCACTGGCCCTTTACCTTTTGACCAAGGTCAGAAAACCTAGGCATTTGTCTTTGTGCCACTCAGAAGTATTGAACTGATGGTAGAAGTCCTATAAGACCTCAGTTACCATCTCAGATGAAAATCATTAGAATCATTGGAGCTTGCTGGTATTGAGTACTTTCATGTCAGGCATTACGATAAGTGCTTTACATGCATAATTCATTTCATCTACACAGCAATCCCACAATGTATTAAGTTGAACTATATGCAATTGTAATAAATGGCAACTTTATATGTTTCAACTTAATAGACAATATTACCCCATTTTAAAGACGAGGAAATGAAATTCTAAGAGCTAGGATGAAAACCCAGGCAGCCCAATTCCAGAGTCATAGGATAGCAACTAGAAACCAAGTTTTGTCTCTGACAATTAACAAAGATTATTTTAAATGCTATGGAGCAGCCCAGTTGCTGTCAAGTTGATCCCATGTCATGGCAACCCCATAGCTATGCACATAGAACTGTGTGCCACAGGGTTCTCCATGGCTGATTTTCTTGAAGCAGATCAGTAGGCTTTTCTTCTGAGACACCTGTGTGTAGATTCAAACCTCCAACCTTTCAGTTAGCAGTGTTAACCATGTGCACTGTCCAGAGATTCTATTAAACTCCATAACTTTCCTCTATTTGTTATTTTAGTTTCCCTCAACAGTGTCTTTGTACTTATTAAGAGTAAACCTCTATAAATGAAGTGGGCTTGTATGCTTAACTCTATAGGCAGACTATGCCCAACTTCATACCAGATCTGGGAACAGGAGGAGTTCCAAGGATGGTGTGAGGGCCAGCAGTGCTAAGGAAGAAAGGAAGCTGGGCTGAGTCTCTAGGCCCTGCAAAAGTGAAGAAATGAGAGGACAAAGAGCAACCCCTGGGCCTGCTTCCAAGTAGAAAGATGGAATTTCTGATGAGAACCAAACCCCATAGCCTCTGCAGTCATGCCCTTCCTATTGCATCAGCTACCAAAGTTATACTCAGGTCTCTGCCTTTTGCTTGGTCTGAACATTAACACAGAAACACATTGTTAGAACCAACAGAAACTTCATGGATCACACATTCCAGCCATCTCTCTCTCTTTTTCTTTTGTTAAATTTTTTTTTACTGTGGTAAAATAATGTAACAAAATTTTTCATTTTGATTATTTTTAAGTGTACATTTCAGTGGCTTTAATCACATTCACATTGTTATGCAATCATCACCACTATCTATTTCCAAAACTTTCATCACCAGAAACAGAAATTTTGAAGCCATTAAGTAATTTGCATATTCTAGATATTTCAAATAAGTGGAATCATACAATAGTTGTTTTTTCATGTGTGTTTGGCATATGGAGCATAGTATTTTCAAGGTTCATCCATGTCATAGCACGTATCAGAGCTCTATTTCTCTTTATTGGCTGAGTAACAGTCCACTGTATACTGCTAAGGGCTGAATTTTGGCTCCCCAAAATATGTGTTGAAATCCTAACCCTTATACCTGTAAATACGACTCTGTCCCGAAACAGAGATTTTCTTCTGTTACATTAATGAGGTTACACCAGAGAAGGGTGGTTCCTAAACCTAATCTCTTGTGAGCTTTCAAAAGAGCAAAATACATACAGAGATAACACAGAGGAAGAAGACACAATAAGAAAACAAACACACAGGGCAGATGCATCTACAAAGACAGATGCAATGCCTAAGGCATTTGACTACTAACCAGAAGGCTTGTGGTTCAAACCCACCAGCTGCTTTGCAGAAGGAAGATGGGGCAATCTACTTCCATAAAGATTTACCACCTTAGAAACCCTATGGGGGTTGCTATGAGTCAGAATCTACTTGATGGCAGTGGGTTTTTTTGGTTTTTAGAAGTGAAAATAGACAAAGACTAAGAAGGACCTCCTCCTAGAGCCACACCCTGAATTCAGAGTTCAAGTCTCCTGAACCAAGAGAAGATAAATTTCTGTTCTTTAAAGCCACCCACTTGTGGTATTTCTGCTAAGGCAGACTAGGTAGCTAAGACATATGCATACACCATATTTTGTATACATTCATCAGTTATTGATAACTTAGATTGTATCTATACTGTGGATGTAAATAATGAATAATGTGAATAATGCTATTATTAACATTGGTGTGCAAGCATCTGAGTCTTTGTTTCTAACTCTTTTGGGTCTATATCTAAGAATATATATATATCTCTTTTTTGAAATATGACAAAAATGATTTTTTTAAAAAAAAAGACATTTACTGAGTATGTATTATAATCCAGGTACTATATTAGTTCTTGTCACAAAGGAGTGAACCAGACATATATCCTCTACCTCCAAAGATTCACAAGTTAGCAGAAACAATGAGACACACTTAATAACAGTTGTGATAAGAGCTAGAACCCCAGAATCACAGCAGATATGGACTAGTGTGAAAGTGTCCTGAAACCAAAACCAAACCAAACTCACTTCCATAGAGTGATTCATCTCATAGCTACCCCCCCTTGGGTTTCTGAGGTGGTATCTGTAGGGAAGTAGATTGCTTAATCTTCCCTCCAACAAGTGGCTGGTGGCTTTGTATGCCAGCCTTCTGTTTAGCCATCAAATGCCTTAGGCACCACACCACCAGAGATCCTCCTGAGGAAGTGATTTTAAACTGAGACCTGAAGAATTTAGACAAACCAGTCAAGCAAAGTAGAAATTCTGGTGGTTAACGGAAAGGTCAGAGGTTTGAACGCACTAGCTGCTTTGTGATAGAAAAATACGGCAGTCTGCTTCTGTAAACATTACAATCTTGGAAACCCTGTGGGGGCAGTTCTGCCATGTCCCATATGGTCACTATGAGTCAGAATCAATTAGAAGGCAATGGGTATTTCTTTCTTCCTTCCTTTTTTGAGAAGCAAGCAAAGAGTATCTGGCTGCTCAAGTGTCATGGTTTGGTCAGGGTCACATTGTTAGCTATATTGTAACTTATAATCCTCTCTCTGCCTTGTTGGTAAAAGGGATAAAGTCATTGAATTCATGAGATTGTTGTATTAAATGAGGGCAGTATATGTAAAATACCACATAATAGCTGCCTGATTAAGTGTTTGTACCCTTTGTCTCATTTTTTAGTGCTCCAACACATTTTCTGCTCCATGACATTGACTTCAATCTTAGTATATAGAGAACATCAAGGTCAGTAATTTCAGTTTGCTTTGATATCTATTTATTGTGGAGTTATTCCTCTGAGACAGTGTGATCAGGAAAGTATCATCTTTCTCTTTACTAGGCCAAGGGCTTTCTGTTGCAGCCAGGGGCTAAATGTGTTCTGTTTTTTCAAGCTCAAGCTATTGTCTCTGTTTTCCCAAGATTAAAACTATTCATGGCTGACTTGAGAAAGCAGAGAAACTCATATTATTTGGGACCTGTCCACTTTGCAGTATAACTCTAAAACTGCTTAATAGTCATGTATAAGAAGAGGCACTGCTTAGGGGGTCTTTTCATCAATAATGTGCTAATTAAGCTGAACAGTGATCCAGCAACCCCTGGGGTCACCAGCTAGCTAGGCTGTCTGCATTTTAAGGAGGTCTGGGCGGTACTTCACAGTTTCCACCAGCTAGTTAATAAACATTGACACCTGCTACCTGCCAGCATTCATCTGGTGTTGAGCAGTACGCAATGGGGTAGTAAAAGCTGACGTATGGGAGTTAAGCCAAAGTAGAATCAAGTCCAAAGTATTGACCTGTCTTTTACATATCAGTGATTTTGTCAAGTTGTTTTACACCTCTAAACCTCAATTGGCTGGTGGTTCAAAGCCACCAGTCACCCCTCTGAAGGAAGGTTGGGCAATCTAATTCCATAGTGATATTACACCTCGGAAACCCAAGAAGGGGTCGCTACGAGTTGGGTCCGACTCTACAGCACATAATAACAACAACAACAAACCTCAATTCAGGAGCTCTGGTGGCATAATGCCTAAAACATTTGACTGCTAACCAGAAGGCTGGAAGTTCAAAGCTACCAGTCACTGCTCAGAAGGAAGACTGGGCAATATACTTCCATAGAGATACTGCCTCCGAAAGCCAAGGAGGGATCGCTATGAGTCAATATTGACTCGATAGAAGTGAGTGTCCCCCCCCCCTTTGGAAACCTCAATTCACTCATCTGTGAAATTCACAGAGGTCTGGGAGATGATTTATATTATTTTCTTTGCTCAGTATCTGGCATCTATTAATTACTCAATAAATGTTAGCTATTATTATTATTATTATCATCATCATAATTATATTATTATGCATAGTCCCTGACCTTGAGGAATTCAGTCTAGTAGTAATAAGATATAATTATCATTAATCTTATTATCAATAATAATTTCATTATTGTTGTTGTTGCTGTCAGGTCAATTTTGACTCATGCTGACCCCATGAGTTACAGAGGAGAACTGCTCCATAGGAATTTCTTCACTATAATGTTAACAGAAGCAGATTTCCAGGTCTTTTCTTCCATGGTACCACTGGTGGGTTCAAACCATCAACCTTTAAGTTAGCATTTAAGTGTAAAAGTTTGTGCCACCTATAATAAGTACCAACTATGTTAATGATAATTATTATACCATATAATTATTATATTATTATAATGATTATATACTACATAGAATTATTATACTTATTATAATACTATTGTTGATGTTATTATTATAACTACTATTACAGCTATTAATGAAGGAATGATTGCTATGGGTCAGTCACTATTTGAAGTTCATCATATAGATTACTTTATGTAACCCTCCCAATAACATACTGAGATAGATATTATTATGTCTATTTTATAAATGAGGAAATGAAGGTTCAGAGAGAAAACAGAAACACAAGCATATAGTTCCAATAGATGATATTATGATGATGAGTACAGGATGCTCAAGAAAGCAAGAGGTCACTAAAAAGACAAGAAAAGAAGAAAAGACCAAACTGGATGACAGAAGAGACTCTGAAATTTGCCCTTGAGCAGAGAGTAGCTAAAGCAAATGGCATAAAGGACAAGATGAAAGAACTGAACAGAATATTTCAAAGAGCAGCTCAAGCAGACAAAGCCAATTACTATAATGTAACGTGCAAAGACTTGGAGTTAGAAAATCAAGAGGAAAGAACACACTTGGCATTTCTCAAAGTGAAAGAAGTGAGGGAAAAAGTTAAGCCTCAAGTTGCATTACTGAAAGAGTCTATGGGCAAAATATTGAATGATGAAGGAAACATCAAAAGAAGATGGAAGGAATACACAGAGTCTGTACCAAAAAGAACTGGTTGATTTTTCATCCATTTCAGGAGGCAGCATATGTTCAAGAACCAATGGTACTGGAGGAAGAAGTTGAAGCTGAGCTGAAGGAAATGGCAAAGAACAAAGCTCCAGGAATTGACAGAATACCCATTGAGATGTTTCAACAAAAGGATGCCCCACTGGAGGGACTCACTCAGTTATGCCAAGAGGTTTGGAAGATGGCTACCTGGCCAACTGACTGGAAGAGATCCACATTTGTAATAATTCCGAAGAAAGGCGACCCCATAGAATGTGGAAATTATCAAACAATACCATTAAATCACACTCAAATAAGATCTTACTGAAGGTAATTCAAAAACAATTGCAGCAGTATATTGACAGAGAACTTCCAGAGGTGCAAGCTGGATTGAGGAGAGGACATGGATTGCTGATGTCAGATGGACCTTGGCTCAAGGCAAAGAATACCAGAAAGATGTTTACTTGTGTTTTATTGACTATGCAAAGGCATTGATTGTGTGGATCATAACAAATTGTGGTTAACATTGAGAAGAATGGGAATTCCAGAACACTTAATTGTACTCATGAGGAACCTGTACAATGACTAGGAGGCTATCATTCAAACAGAACAAGGGAAGATTGCATGGTTTAAAATCAAGAAGGGAGTGTGTCAGGGTTGTATCCTTTCACCAAACTTATTCAATCTACATGCTGAGCAAATAATCTGAGAAGCTGGACTACATGAAGAAGCACTTGGCATCGGGATTGGAGGAAAAATCATTAACAACCTGTGATATACTGACAACACAACTTTGCTTGCTGTAAGTGAGGATGACTTGAGGCACTTACTGATGCAAATTAAAGAATACAGTCTGCAGTATGGATTACAGCTCAATATAAAGAAAATAAAAATCCTCACAACTGGACCTATAAGCAGCATCACGATAAAGAAAAGACTGAAGTTGTCAGAGACTTCACATTGTTTGGTTCTACAATTGACACCAACGGAAGCAGCAGTCAGGACATTAGATGATGTATAGCACCAGGCAAGTCAGCTGCAAAGGACCTCTTTCAACTTCTGAGGAGCAAAGATGTCTCTTTCAGAACTAAGATGCACCTGACGCAAGCCATATTTTCAATTCCCTCGTATGAAAGTGAGAGCTGGACAATGAATAATGTAGACCAAAGAAGAATTGATGCTTTTGAGTTGTGCTGGCAAATAATGCTGAAAGTACCATGGACTGCTAAAAGAACTAACAGATCTTTTCTGGAGGAAGTGCAGCCGGAATGCTTCTTGGAAGCGAGAATGGCCAGACTTCATCTCACCTATTTTGGTCATTCCCTGGAGAAGGATGTCATCCTTGGTAAGGTGGAAGGTCAATGAAAGAGGGGAAGGCCCTCAATGAGATGGACTAACACAGTGGCTGTGACGATGGGCTCAAGTATAGCAAAGATCATGGAACTGATGTGGGACCAGGTGGTGTTTCATTCTGCTGTGCATGGGGTCGCTATGAGTCGGGCATGACTTGACAGCCCCTAACAACAACAACAACAACAACAAGATGCTGTAAGGGCACCAAGAGCACTGAGGAAGGGTGCTGAACTTGTCCTGAGGATACCAAAAAAGATATCCCAGGGAATGTGTGTTACTGAGAGAGAAGTTTTTAAGACTAAGTCAGAGTTAAACAGACAGAATGGAGGAGGAAGGGGTTATCAGGCACAGAAAGCAGCATCACGGTGGCACTGAGGAAGAGGAAGACACAGAGAGGTACACAAGAGGTGGAGACAATAAAGATAAACCCCTTTACATATACAATAATGTGTTGTCAATGATAAAAAAAAACATTAATCTACAGGTAAATAGATGGGTAGAAAAGCTGACTGATCAGGGATGTCTAGGCAAAAGGGAATATACCCATGACCATATTTAAAGCAGGGAGACAATATTTCTACATATGTCTTTCTATGTGCTGTAAAAATGTCCAAATACATATAATAGAGCAAACAAGGGGCAAAGCTATGATAACTTCTTGGCCACAGCCAACCACCCTGAGGGAGTGAGTAGTTTGACCTATGGGCTCAGGACCATGGTTGCAGGGGACATCAAGCTCAACTGGCATAACACACTACACAAAAACATCGCTGTACATCCTACTTTGATGAGTAGAAACTGAGGTCTTAAAATTTAAGCTTGCAAGTGCCATCCAGATGCAACAACAGGTCTCTCCTCATCCGGAGCAAAGAACAATGAAGAAAACCAAAGACACATGGAAAGAATTAGTGCAAGGGACTAGTAGACCATGAGATCCTCAGCCTAAAAGACAATGAAACCAGAAGAACTAGATGGTGCCCAGCTACCAGTGTCAACCACTTGGAAAGGGATCAGCACAGGAGAGCCTAGACGGGGTGGGAGAACAATGTGGAACAAAACTCAAAATCATTAAAAAAAAAAAAAATTACCAGGTTTACTGGTCAGACAGAGCCTGGTGAGACCCCCAAGACTATGGCCCTTAGTTACCCTTTAGGTCTGGAATTTAACTCACTCTTCTGGCTTCCAGAAAAACAACAGACAGGCATATGGGGTCAACATTTACATCAGACAGATACACTCCTTGGAGCAATCAATCTTAGGAGAACAGAAGGGCAGTGTTTGCACAGGGAGACAGCTCAGGGGGCAGGAGTATATGGGAGAGAAGGACACAGGGAAGAGGTAACTATAGGAAGGAAATAGGAAGAGAGCTGTTACAGTGTGGGGAATTGCAGTCAATGTCATGAAACAAAATGCATATGAACTACTGTATGGAAAATGAATTTGCCCCATAAACTTTCACCCAAATCATAATAAAAAATTAAAAAAAGAAAAAAAAGAAAAGAAAAGAAGGCAGCATCAGCAAATGCCTAAAACCTGATAAGATGGAAAGTATAAGAAGTACTGCCAGAATATAATGAGCTGGAGTGTGAAAGACAGTGGAAGATGGGACAGGTGTGCAAAGCCATCATACTAGAAGGTGGGCAAGGGTCAGATGGTCAATAGCCCTGCCTAATCTCCTGAGCAGAACAACCCTATGGAGAACTGAGGGCAAAGGAGTGACCCAATCAGATTGCAGTTTAGGTAGATCCTTGACTGAGTAAAGATAATGAAAGGGGCAGGGAGACCAATTGGGATTCCAAAAAAGATAAGCCTAAACCAGGTCAGCAGCATCAGAACAGTGGGGAAGAGAAGGATTAACATATACTCAGGAGGTAATCATCAGATTGGGTGACTGATAGGGGTAGGGTTGAAAGAAGCTCAAGTAAAAGTGGTTTTACAAATTGAGAAGAAAAAGGAAGAAAGAACAGCCTAAATAATCTGGCCTTATCTAACTCTTTCACCTCATTTCCTGCAACTGCCCCTTGCTACTACATCTTGGGCACAGTTGTCTCCTTGCTGCTCCTCCAAGGGTCAGACAATTCTTTTCCCTGAAATGCTCTTCCTCAAGAAATTTCCAGGGCCTTCTCCACAACACATGCAATGCTTGAACCCAGTGTCACAGCCACTGTGTGAACTCATCTTGTTGAGGGTCTTCCCCTTTTGTGCTGACCCTCTAATTTATTAAGCATGATATCCATCTCCAGGGACTGGTCCCTTCTGAAAACATTACCAAAGTACATAAGACAAAGTCTGGCCATTCTCCCTTCAAAGGAACATTCCAGCTGTATTTCTTCCAAAACAGATTTATTCATTTTTCTGGCAGTCCATGGTATTTTCAGTATTATTTGCCAACATCCCAGTTCAAATGCAACAATTCTTCTTCAACCTTCCTTATTCATTATCCAGTCTTCACATGTATATCTTGTTGGTGTTAGGTGCCGTTTAGTCAGTTCTCACTCATAGCAATTCTATGTACAGTAGAACATAACACTGCCCAATCCCTTACCATCCTCACAATCCTTGGTATGTTTGAGCCCAATGTTGCAGCCACTGTGTCAATCCATCTCATGGAGGGCCTTCTTCCTTTTTTGCTGACCCTCTACTCCACCAAGCATGACATCCTGTTCCAGGGAATGGTCCTTTCTGACAACATGACCAAAGCAAGTGAGATGAAGTCTGGCCATTTTCACTTCCAAGGAGCATTCTGGCTGCACTTCTTCCAAGATAGATTTGTGGTAGTTCATTGTATTTTCAGTATTCTTCACTAACACCAAAATTCAAAGGTGTCAACTCTTTTTAGGTCTTCCTTATTCATTGTTCAGCTTCTCACATGTATACAAGGCAAATGAACATACCATGGCTTGGGTCAGTGGTACCCTAATCTTCAAAATGTCATATTTGCTCTTTAACACTTTAAAGAAGTCTTTGCACCCGATTTACCCAGTGCAAATTATGTCTGATTTCCTAACTGCTGCTTCCATAAGCATTGACTGTGGATCCAAGGAAAATGAAATCCCTGACTTCAGTCTCTCGTCCATCATATCGTGATGTTGCTTATTGGTCCAGTTGTAAGGATTTTTGTTTCTTTAGGTTGAGGTGTAATCCATGCTGAAGGTTGTAGTCTTAGATCTTCATCAGTAAATGTTTCAAGTTTTCTTTACTTTTACCAAGCAAGGTTACATAATCTGCATATTGCAAGCTGTTAATGAGGCTTCCTGCAAACCTGATGCTGTGTTCCTCCTCTCAGATTATGTACTCAGCATACAGATTGAATAAGTATGGTGAAAGGAGACACACACCTTTCCTGATTTTAAATCATGCAGTATCCCTTGTTCAATTTGAACAGCCTCCTGGTCTGTGTAGAGGTTCCTCATGAACACAACTAAGTGTTCTAGAATTCCCATTCTTCTCAATGTTATCCATAATTTGTTATGATCCACATAAATGCTTTTGTATAGTCAATAAAATACATGTAAACATCTTTCTGGTCTTCTTTGCTTTGCCAAGATCCATCTGACATCAGTAATGATATCCTTTGTTCCACATCCTCTTCTGAATCCAGCTTGAATTTCTGGCAGCTCACTATCAATATACTGCTGCAACCATTTTTGAATTATCTTTGCAAAACTGTACTTGTGTGGGATGTTAATGATATTGTTTGATAATTTCTACATTCTGTTAGATAAACTTCCTCTGCAATGGGCATAAATATGGACCTCTTCCAGTCAGTGGCCAAGTAGCTGTTTTCCAAATTTCATGGCATAAATGAGAGAGTGCCTCCAGTATTGCATATGTTTTTTGAAATCTCTCAATAGGTATTCTGTCAACTCCTTAGCCCTGCCTTTTGCCAATTCCGTCAGTGTAGCTTGGGCTTCTTCCTTCAGTACCACTGGTTCTTGATCATAAGTTACCTTCTGAAATGACTGTATGCCAACCAATTCTTTTTGGTATAATGACTCTGTGTATTCCTTCCATCTTTTGATGTTTCCTGCATCAGTCAATATTTTGCCCATAGAATCTTTCAATATTGAAACTCAAGGCTTGAATCTTTTCTTCAGTTCTTTCAGCTTGAGAAATATGGAGTATGCTCTTTGTTTTTGGTTTTCAAATTCCAGGTCTTTTCACATTTCATTAGACTACTTTACTGTGTCTTCTCAAACCACCCTTTGCAATCTTCTGTTCAGCTTTTTTATTTCATAATTTCTTTCATTTGCTTTAGCTACTCTCCATCAGAAGCAAGTTTCAGACTCTTCTGACATCCATTTTGGTATTTTCTTCCTTTCCTGTTTTAGTGACCTTTTGCTTTCTTCATATATGGTGTTCTTAATGTCACCCCACAACTCATCTAGGCTTCGATCATTGGTGTGCAATGCATCAAATCTGTTCTTCAGATGGTCTCTAAATTCAGGTGGATATGCTTAGGTTTGTATTTCAGCTCCAGTGTAGACTTGTTTTAATTTTCTTCAGCTTCAACTTGAACTTCCATAGAAGCAACTGATGGTCAGCTCCTGGCCTTGTTTTCACTGATGACATTGAGCTTCTCCATCACCTTTTTCCACAAATGTAGTCAATCTGATTCCTGTGTATTACATCTGGTGAGGTCCATGTGTATAGCTGCCATTTGTTGTTGAAAAAAAGATATTTGCAATGAATAAGTTGTTGCTCTTACAAAATTCTACCATGCAGTCTCTGGCATCATTTCCATCAAAATAAGGCCATATTTTCCAACTACTAGTGATTCTTCTTTGTTTTGAACTTTTGCATTCCAATAACCAGTAATTATTAATCTATCTTGATTGCATGTTTGATCACTTTCAGAATTCAGGAGTTGGATAAACTTTTCAGTTTCTTCATGTTTGGCTTTACTGGTTGCTGTGTAAATTTGAATAGTAATATTAACTGGTTTTGACTGTAGGTGTATAGATATTATCATTAACAGCATTGTACTTTAGGAGAGATCTTGAAATTTTTTTGATGATGAATTAAACACCATTCCTTTTCAATCTGTCATTCTCAACACTGTAGACTACATGACTGTCCAATTCAAAATGGGCAAAACTAGTCCATTGCAGCTCACTAATGCCTAGGATATAATCTTAATGCATTCCATTTAATTTCTGACAACTTCCAATTTTCCTAGATTCATACTTTGTACATTCCACATTATAATTATTAATGGATGTTTGCAGCTGTTTCTTTTTATTTTGAGTTGTGCCACATCAACAAATAAAGGTTCAGAAAGCTTTGTTCCATCCACATCACTAAGGTCGACTCTACTTTGAGGAGGCAACTCTACCCTAGTCATATTTGAGTGCCTTCCAACATGAGAGGTTCATCTTCTGGCAGTGTATCACACAATGGTTCACGGCTATTCAGAATGTTTTCCAGTAATATATCAGATAATGTTTCACTGATATTCTTCAGGTTTTCAGTGGCCAATTTTTTCAGAATTGGATGGCCCCAATCATTTGTCCCAGTTGGTCTTAGTCTGGAAGCTCCAACTAAACTTGTCCACCATGGTTGATCCTGCTGGCACTTGAAATACCAGTGGCAAAGCTTCCAGTATCACAGCAAAATACAAGCCACCACAGTACAACAAACTGATAAATCTATAGGTATCTATAAATATACAAATATAGACACAGATACATAGTGTTTTTCCTCTCACAAGAATATAAATTCTATGAGGGAGTGAAATTTTTCTATGTATCTTAATTCTTAGAACAATGTTGGGCATTTAATACACAATTGTTGAATGAACAATGGAATTAACACCTAAGTGCAGCTAAGAAAACAAGTCCCAGAACCTGAAGTAAGAGTAAGGACCAAACTGAAACTAAGCTATCAGTCCACTAGTAGGTACGTAACAAATATTTCCAACATGCCTAGAATCATATTAGATACAATGCAGATATAAAACAAGTCTAAAAACAGGGTCCTTCCCATAATGAGCCAGCACATATGATGAGTTGTTGTTTTTGCTGTTGCTAGGTGTCATTGAGTTGATTTCAATGCATAGTGACTCTACAGGGCAGAAGAGAACTGCCCCCTAGAGTTTCCTAGGCTGAAATATAAACATATTAAATAATTAGTGACTAGACGAGGTTACAGAAAAGCAAAACTCTAATTAGTTGATAATTTTTTTTTTTTTTTACCTTGCCCTGAGCCATTGTGTGTCCACCCCACTTCACTATCCCCTCCTCTGCCATATATGTCTCCTTCCTCCACAGTTCTCCCTGATAGGATCAAGGGTTGGAACTCTGGCTCAATTCCTTGCCCCCTTTATCATTGAGGGAGCCTTCTCATCTTGTGTGTGATCATTGCTTCAGCTGGTTTCATTTTGGAGTTAATGAATCTTCATGTATATGATGTTTTCAAATTGTTGGGGTAATCCAGTGAGGTCTGTAACTTCTCCCAAGGAGTTTTGGTGGCGCTGCAGTTAAACATTAGACTACTAACCAAAAAGTCACTGATTCAAACCCATCAGCTTCTCCACAAGAGAAAGATGAGGCAGTCTACTTCTGTAAAGATTTACAGCCTTG
>NW_006921630.1:2229189-2236279 GCF_000298275.1 Orycteropus afer afer
ACTAGGTATACACCCTAAAGCAGTGAGAGCCATGACAAGAACAGACATATGCATACCCATGTTCATCGTGACACTATTTACAATAGCCAAAAGATGGAAAGAACCTAGGTGTCCATCAACTGAGGAATGGATAACCAAACTATGGTACATATACACAATGGAATACTATGTAACGCTAAAGAATAATGTAGAATCTGCAAAACACTGCATAACGTGGATGAACTTGGAGGACATTGTGCTGAGTGAAATAAGTCAATCACAAAAGGACAAATATTGTATTAATCCATTATTGTAAAAGTCACAGAAGGGTTTATCTATGGCAACAATTTCCTTTGTTGGTTACCAGGGGTGGGAGGGCAGGGGAGGGAATGCTGTTAGATAGATAGAGATAAGTATTGATTTGGATGATGGGAAGGGCAATGTACCAAATGTGAGTGACCAATATGGTGGCATTGAGGAAGAGAAAGACATAGTGAGGTACATGGGAGGTACAGACAACAAAGATGAACCCGTTTGCACATACATTACTGCGTTGTCAGTGAAGGCAAACATGGGTATATGGGGGATAGATGGGTGGACAGGCTTAACTATTAGGTATGTCTATTAAATGGGGAGTATATCCAAGAACATGTATAGGGTTTGCAGACAATGGTCCTATAGGTTATGTGAATGATCAGAATTCCCGGGTGCATAGTAGAGCTGATAAGGGCCAAGTCTGTGGTCATTGCTTGATCACAGCCAGCTACCCAGGGGGACTGAGTAGTTGAAAAAAAAAGGGAGAAAAAAAGAAGGTATAATTCTCTCTTACCAGTATTTATAACTGAAGAGTAGATATAAACAATAAGAAGTGACATTAGAATCATCTGAAAGGAGCAAAATATAGTGTAAATTAAATTGATATTAAAGAGTGAGATGTAAAAAGAGCCTGAGCAAAATAAGTTAATTCATTTTACAATTCCTTTCTGAGTATCTAAATATTCTTAATATTGTGAAGGATAAAATAAAGTCATTGCCTTGAAGTATCTTTAAATGTACTGAGTAGATAGAATACACACATTAAAGATAAATAAGTATGTGTGTTGTATAACATAATATTCACTGAGCAATATGTGTGATTTTCAAGTATGTGTGATTTTCAAGAATTAGGGGAAGAAGAAGTCACTTTGGATAAGTAAAATTCAAGGAAGCTTCATGAAGGATGGGGAATTGATCTATTTATCAGAGGAAGCACAAAATTTAAATATATGAAGAGGGAATTCATTCCAGTCAATGCAAAAAATTAAGTTCATGTAAAAGAGAAAGCATATGACATGTATGCTAGTAATGCTTGCTGCTGTAACACAAAATGTCACAATTTCAGTAGCTACACAAACTTAATATTTATTTCTTCTTCATATAGAGTTCAACAGAGATGTTCCCAGGGAGTGGGTTTGCTCCTATATGGTCATCCAGGGACCCAACTCTATTCACTCTGTCCTCTGGTCTTTGAAGTCCTCTCTTTTTAGTGGTTAGTGGCCAAGAATAGTAAGGAGGATTAATTGCACATGGAAAATTTTTATAGGCAAGATCTAGAAGTTATATACCTCACTTTGGCCCACATTCTTTTGGCTAGAACTCAGTCCCAACACCACATCTAACAACTGCAAAACGGACCTAGTTGTGGGCCAGGAGGACAAAGAAGTGGGCTCTGGTGAATGCATAGCAATTTCTGCCACAGCATGTCTGGAAAAAGAAAGTAAACCTATTTGGCTGGAGTAGAGATTTAGAGAAATAGAAAGTGATGAAATCAAAGATGGTAGGTATAAGACATAAGACTTCCCTCTAGAAGTTTAGAGATAAAGACAGACAAACATAAAAAGTTTCCTCTTCCTCACTGCCACTGAGTTGATTTGACTCAGAGACCCCTCCTTGGGTTTCCAAAGCAGTATCTCTACAGAAGTAGATTGCCCAATCTATAAAAAGTTTACGAACAAATACAAGAACATAACTGATTCACCTGAGAGTGATGCAGAAAATACATGAAAAGAGGATTCATGGTAATGGAAGGCTGATCAGGTGGTGTGGTTGGGGAAGGCTTCAATAAATAAATGAAGCTGAATCCTGAAGGATGGACTCAGAAAGGTGAATGGTATACATGAGTGGATATCTCAAGTGAGGAGAACTGAAGAATCTAAGAAAACTTCCTGGAATATGTTCGTTTGTGTCAGTTGCTAAAACAACTGAAAGATACAGATGCATGAAGAGGAGACAGGAAAACACTAATAGAAATGGAAGTGAGCACAAGGAATGTGCCCAGAGCAAAGAAATGATTATAAAGCTGTTGGAGGGAGATAGTAGTAAGGTTCATGGTGTTTATCAATGTGAGCACTCTTGGCATCAGGGACAGGGAAACCATTCTTAACTATAGAACTTCCACACTGTAGGATTTTTTTCATCCCTAAACCCACTCACCAAATGACAGTACGGCCCCCCAGTAATAGTGGCTACTAAAATTCCTTCACACTTCCAAACAAACTCCTCTTCTGGAGGTAGGGATGGAGCAGTACTCTCTCTATTGAGGGCGCTAGCCACAGAGTAAAGAGAGATGAGGTCAGAAAAATGACCAAGAGACATTTAATCTGGGTTCTGAATGTGAAGTTAAGGAGATTAAAGCAGAAAAATGGGACATAAGAAGATATGAAAGATTTTAAACTGGAAATTGTGCTGAAAATAGTATTCAAATCTGTTACCTCTAGGCTTGACGTCCAAGATGGTGGTACCACTAATTGGAAACTGTGTAATTTCTGACTCAACTTGAGGCATAACTCACAAAAGACTTATACTCACATCAAGTTGATTAATCCAAATGTCACATATGGGCATTCAAATATTAAACAATAAATTCCAGAAAATTCAGGGTGCTCCTAAATTAAGACCACTAAATCAGTCTTTTACCTCCTGAGGCTAGTATGGTATGCAGATGGAAGTAACTTCCCCTAATGAAAGAAATCAATCTGGCAAAGGAACTAGAGGAGTTAAAACAATTTGAAAGTGTCTGTTTTCTGTCCATGTGGCCTTATTTTCTGAATGTTTCCACTACTGAGAGAGCCCCTGTAGTTATTTCAGGCATGTAAGGCTCTTCAGGAAGATATGTCTTGCCCTGGCTCCAAAACTGTCGGAAATGGTTTCCTATTAAATAACAGGATTGCTGATTTGCCAAGCTACATTTTTGTACCCCTATTCTTTGCTCCTTGAGTGGCCCTTGAAAATAAGAGTCTTTAGCTGAAGAGTGTGCTGAGTGAAACAGAGCTAACCTATTGGCCACGGATTACCTTCCTCACAATCACAGAGGCTGTTTTGCCCTCACAGCACTTGTGTGGGACAATCAGGGAAGCAGGTCAAATGCACCTACAGACCTGATGGGAAATGTCACTCAGAAACGCCTCAGCTGCAAGAGAGACATCTCCAAATGGTTGTTTGGAAATAGCCATGATGAGATCCAGAGGCAGAGCACTTAAAAGGTTTTGAAGAGACTAGGGACAGGTTCAAAGAAAAAGAAAAGAAAGGTAATGGAGTATCTTTCATAAAGGGAAACAACTCCCAGGCAATAATTTCCCCAAACTACCTGACTTCTTTTCAAATCCACTGTAGTCCTTCACAAAATTCTAGAGATAAAAATCTCATGTAGATGAACAAGTCTCCTCTTTGGAATATTCAGACCCCCAAGAGGACTCTGATGTTATTGGGACATCAAAGTAAATTGTTTCACTAAGATTATTTTCCTCCTTCCTTCCTAGAGAAATGCCCTCCATTAAGGGAACGGAGGTTTTCATTGAGGAAGAGAATAGATGAGAAGCTTTGACATGTGAAACTCTCAGAGGCCAAAATAATGGTTTGATCTTCAGGAAAAGGGGAAAGTAGGAGTTAAAAAAGAGGTGGAGAAAGGAAGGAGAAGTCCTCATCAACATCTCCACATACATCTCTCCCTATCTTTAGAAGCAGATTACAGAAAATTATTTTTGTTTAAGACAGGGAGACCAACTACAGGCATCCCCAAGTTGGGAACAAGATCAGTTCCTAATTGTGTCTTTAAGAATTTGTAGATCAGTTAGAACAGATTTATATGGTTCTTATTTAACCTTACTTAAGTGCAAGAAAGGAGCTCTGGGGTGCAGCGGTTAAAGCATTCGGCTTCTACTCAAAAAGTCAGAGGTTCCAATCCCCAAGCCAATCCACAGGAAAAAGATAAGGTTGCCTGCTTCCGTAAAGAGATACAGCCTTGGAAACGGTATGATGTATCTCTACCCTGTCTTATAGGTCTCTGTAAGTTGGCATTGACTCGATGGCAGAGGATTTTACTAGGGGAAAAAAAAAAAGGCTCACAGCCTTTTCAATGATCTAAAATCCACATGTACAACAAGTAAAGGTGACTGTGATAAAGAATTTGCTGCAAGCAGAGGCTAGTTCAATCATTTCAAAGTTAGGGCAAACTTACATAACTTTAAAGCAGGGCTTCAGAGATGGCAGCACCCTGCTTGAAGACTGCAGTCCACCATGCCACTTTGAATTTGTGTGGCTGTCCACAGTCCTGCCAATAATCCGAAGTCATGCATCAGGCCCCTAAAAAGGCTCACTATGCCTCTTCCGAGTCTCCCATTCCAGGTCTTCAACCTGAAATTTTTCCTATTTCAGTTACTGCGATGAATCAATCAAATTGTGAAAGTTCTGGTCTCTTCCTATTTCACTTCATTGGCCATGAGGGTAATGGTTCAAAGCCCTGTGTTAAAAGGCAAGCAAGACTTGTCTGTAAGTCAGATGATAATAACCTGGGAATTGACTATATTCATTTCACTTACAAATATTCATATAATTACTTGGTCCCATGCAGTGTATCAGGTTCTGGTATCCAATCTTGAGCAATACATACAAAGCCTCTGTTGTCATTTGAAGGCAAAGGAAAAAAAAAAGATTTCATTAAATAGAATCTGCAGCTGCTATGGCATATAGGAGAAATTTGGGATCAATAACAAAAGAGCCTGGGGAATAGTACAGAGAGTGAGTTTGTCAGGAGGAAGAAAGGCCTGTGAGACAAGCCTAAGATGCCAAAGTCAGACAGCCATGATTTTCTCAGTAAGGTTGTAGATGTTTGCCAAGAGTAAGGACAGAGAAGGAAGAAAACAAAGAATGTCCAAAATAGAGAAAATGTGTTCTCGACTGTGCTAAGTCTAGTGGTTTGCCTGCTTTTTCATCCACTTAGAGGTATATGTACTACACACAGACCATACTGATTTGAATGAGTTGATATGTAAACATTTGATTAAATACTGGTCATCTACCTGATATTTCTATCTGTCTGAACCTTCTATGATATGCCAACAATCTTTAAATGATCCTTTTGAGTCTAGCGACTTGTGTACTTTCTGATCTTCTCAGAGTTTATGCAGAAATCTCTTTGGAATCGATTAGTCTTTAGTATGAACAATTAAACACCTGAGAAACCTCACATAAAAGTTCCACACCATCTTTACTGGGAGATTCAGACTCACTCACTCCACTCCAACCACACAGACCTCTTTGTTGTCAAATGCTTCACAAATTTTCCCATGTCAGGTGTTTATATTTGCTTTTCCTCTGCTTCTTCTCTCAGAGAGAAACACACTTACTCCCTCACCATCTCTTCCATTGAGTTTTGCTCAAATATTACCATCTCAGAAAGGTCAATCCTGAAACCCTTTTTAAAAATTTTAACTTTATAGAACTTCACATCCTTTGTGCCCTGTTCTGTATTTTCCACACTTACCACCTTCAACATACTATGTAATTTACTTGTTAAATTGTATATATTGCCTGTCCTACTCCGTTCCAAGAATGAAACCTTTGTGAGTATGGTTTTTTCTCTTTTTATTTTCACTACTTTAACCCAGAACTCAGAAGAGTGCCTGATACTAAATAAATTTTTGTGAATAAACGACTGAATGTAATTATGGCTTAGTCTAGCTCTGAAAAAGCACATTCTTATAGCATTTCCACCCTCTAATATCTTTGCTGATGAGTTCTGGAGTAAAATTGTAATTGAATATGAGCAATAAATATCTAATGTCATTTATTGAGAATGCTCATCAAAATGACCAAAGGTAGTATAGAAAAGAGAGAGAGGAGTAAGAAGAGCAAGAGAAGAAAAAGGAACAGAGAAGAAGAGGAAGAGGAAAAGAACAGAGAGAAAGAGAGAAAAAAACTAAAAGGAAGCCAAAAGCAACATGACCACTGAACTGCGGAGGCAGCATGCCAGAGAAAGACAGCAAATGATTAAAAACTACCATCACAGAAGACTGGGCATGTGATGAAGTGGGAAATAGGCTATCCTTTGCCATTCTCCTGCCCTTCCTGCACTGGGAAGAGAGAAGAGAGGGGACATGCCCCAGGGGGCTGGGAGCCTCCCCAAGCAGCCTTCTTGCCACCTTGGCTTTGGGAGGCAGTGTCTGTGTCCTTGTAGCTGTGCTTTAATTGACCTGGGTGAGAGCAGAGTGGGTGGATTGATCACCCATTTAGTAAACTGCTCACAGGGGTTTCCTCTAAGAATTAAATGCACTGTAGACTGCATATTGACAGAGACAAAATGCTTCTTTGAAGTAAATGTTAGAATGGTTAAGAGTTTTTTTTATTGGGTCTTGTATTCAAGACCTTAAATTTTAGTGTGTGTATTTTTCTAATGGGAGCAAAGCTTCAAAATGATGTCAAAAGAGATAAGCACAGAAATATTATCTTTATTTAAATTAATACGAACAGTACATAAAGCAAGAACCACCGCTGTTTTCCTGGGAACTTTTGAAACTTCTTAAATGCTCATTAACTTCCACCAAATTACAAACTGGAAAGTCTACAGTTTGTTGTTGTTGTTGTTGTTGTTAAAACAGCAATGCTCCCTCTTACTCTCCCCTTCCCTAAATATCTTTTTTTTTTTTCTTTTTTATTATTGTGATTTGGGGGAAGATTTACAGAACAAATTCGCTTTCCATACAGCAGTTTACATATACTTTGTCTCATGACATTGACCACAGTTTACCATAATGCAACAGCTCCCCTCCCACTTCCTCCCCATAGTTACCTCTTC
>NW_006921630.1:2241016-2241953 GCF_000298275.1 Orycteropus afer afer
CTTCTATATCCTTCCCTTCAAGGCTCAGGGGTCCAGGATTATCTTCTGTGTCTGTGTTAATTGGTTTCCCTTTTCTTTGTTGAAGAGGGTCTGTGCAGCCTTTCTGCCTAATCCGCCATCCTGCCGGAAACAATACCTTATTTTTTCCCACTTTGCATCACAGCAGATTTTAAAGTCTTGGTTTATAGATAAGCATTAAAAAAGCTACTTTATCACTACTCTGGTTGACCCCCCATTTTGAGGGCACACAATGTTGGAAGAAATGTGTGGCTCTCCTGTTAACTTTGGAGGATAGTTTATGTTATGTGTAATCTTTATGCCATGTTAAGATATGGGCTTTTGGATCTCCTGATCCTAAAGTTAAATCTCATCTTACAGCTGACTATAACATTGGATATACTCATCTTTAAATAGATACTCTAAGCTATTTTACATGAAAGTAGGATTATCAAAGATAAAGTATGACATATCTAGCATGGGCCTATTGCCCCTTTCTAATCGACCCATTTTCTGTGACTTTTTTTTTCTCTTTTTCAAGGCTGCCATAAATACATATTGGGTTCTATAAATCCCCACTTCTTTTCAACCTCCAGCTGATCTTATTCAGGGTATATGAATGGGGCTGGAACACTGAGCTCAGCACAATTATAAAAAAATGTCAGACTGTCAGCAATTGAAGCTACAGCATAGGACAGGGATGTCTCACCCAAGTAGGAACAGTTCCTCTTTTGTTTCCATTCTGGAAGGATACTGTTGCTGTGTGCCCCAGTTGATTCTGACGCATAGCAAACCCATAGGACAGAGAAGATATGCCCCATAGGGTTTCCTAGGCATTAATCTTTATGGGAGCAGTTTGTCAGGTCTTTTCTACCAAAGCCAGCCACTAGTGGGTTCGAACCACCAACTTTTTGGTTAGCAGCTGAGTGCTTAAACAGTG
>NW_006921630.1:2244223-2256152 GCF_000298275.1 Orycteropus afer afer
GGTTTCTGGTGACTGCTATCAAATATATAATGATGAAATAAAACTAAACTTAAACAAATTCTTTGAGAAAACAGAGACCACCTCCCAACTTATTTTGTGTGAGGCTAAAATAACACTAATACTTGTTGTTGTTGTTGTTGTTATGTGCCGTTTAGTCGGCCCCAACTCATAGCAACCACTTCTTGGGTTTCCGAGGCAGTATCACTACGGAAGTAGGATTGCCCAACCTTCCTTCTGAGGAGTGGCTGGTGGGTTTGAACCGCCAGTGCCTGAAAAAGCATTGCAAAGAAAAAAAGAAAAAAATTGCTGACCAATATCCCTTTTTGAACAAAATCTAGAAACACTTAACAAAACTCTTAGATAAATTGAATTCAGTAATATAAAAATGTGGTATTGTATTATGGCATGGTGCTACACAGAAGGCTAGCAGTTCAAACCCACCAGCCACTCCTCAGAAGGAAGATTGGGCAATCTACTTCCGTACAGATACCACCTTGGAAATCCAAGAAGGAGTCACTATGAGTCAAATCAACTCAATGGCAGTGAGCTTGATTTGTGGTTTGGTTTATAGTGGCAAGTATTCCAGGAATGCACTACAACAAAAAAATCAATTTAACACAACACACTAACAAAACAGACAAAAAAAAGCCATTTGATCATTTCAATAAACACAGAAAAATAATTTGACAAATTTCAATGCCAACTCATGATAAAAAAAAAAAAAATCTCAGCAAACTAGAAATAGAAGGGAGATTAATTAATTTGATAAAAGGCATCTATGAAAAATAAAAATACCATATTTAGTAGTGAACGATTGAACAATTTTTCTATCAAATTAGAAACAAGGTAAGAATGTACAATACTCACACCCTGCTGCACTTTGCTTTCTTGAGGCCAGCGTTTCTATATTGTAATCTCTCCAGGAAGGAAACCTCCCAGTCTTCTGCTGGGGTGGAAAAGAGGACATTGCTTTCTCGGGTTGGCAAAGAAATCTGGAGTGTCAAGTGCTTCATGCAGTGACTTTTCAAAATTCTTCCTAGTTTGAGTCATGCATCATATTCAGTCTCCAATCAGATCCATTACCTCTAATTCCAAAGGCTTTCTGAAGTTCTGTGATGTGAATAGTCTTCCTTCATATTGACTTACTACAACTGAATTGGCTACACACTGCCTTTCTCCAAAACACTGAACTAGTTAAGCTATTTTTCTCCACTAATCATCTCCTCCCATTCTCTTTATTCTTTAGAATTTTAAATTTCTTACTGTAATTTTATTGTCTTTCAGGAATGTTGAATCTGTAAGATTTAACAAACCTTTTCTTCATCTCTTGACCTCTCTTTCATAGTACCCCTTCCCCCCTTTTAAACCCATTGTGATGCTTGCTGGCATTTCATTAATTTTCTTCAGTTGGGTATGATCTGCTGATTTAGCAAAACCACTGAGTTGTTGTTTTGTATATATAATTACTTTTATTTTTGTTGTTGTTTTTGAGAATATACACAGCAGAACAAACACCAATTCAACACTTTCTACATGCACAATTCAGTGAATTGATTACATACTTAAAATTATGCCACCATTCTCACCTTCCTTTTCTGAGTTGTTCCTCACCCCATTAACATAAACTCACCACCCTCTATGTGTCCTATCCAATCAATTTTATCTCAAGGCAGACATTCTTTACTAATTAAGCTAAATTCTTGTTTGGTTTAAAGAAGACTTCAGGGGAATTTTGGTTTAAGGTTTAAAGATTACCTGGGGACAACAGTTTCAGGGATTCATCTAGCCTCCAGGCTATAAAAAGTCTAGATTCTATGAAAATTTAAAATTCTGTTCTACATTTTCCCCCTTTTGATCAAGATTCTGCTACAGAATCTTTGATCAAAATGTTCACTAACCATTGAGTTTTTACCATAGATAACTATTTTTTATTTGTAAGTTTTAATTAATTCCTTTTCAAAACAGCTTGGTCTTCCTCACCCTTCACCCCCACCTTGTCTTATTTCTCTGTGTTTTTAATTACTTAGTTCTTTTACTTAATTTGTTTAAGGCATACCTTAATAATTTTAGGCATGCTTGAATTATTTTAGGCATACTTCTCAAATTGTTCAATCTAAGTATTTGGTGTATCGGCTAACATACGGCATATAGTGATTTATTTCCTTGTATACTACATAATATAAATTTTGCTTCAATCTTTAATAGCTTTTTATGGAAATACAGTACAGCCAAGGTTGAGGATTTATCCCTCAAGAATGTTTTTATATTTGATTATTCTGTCAATCATCTCCAGAATATCACCAACATGATGCTATTCTGAGTTTTATGTTTTACGTTAATTATTTAATTTGACATCTATCCAAGCTAGAACCTAGTGTAAATTCAAACCCTATTTTTTTGGGGGGTGGGGGTGGAGTGGAGATTCTTTTATTGGGGTGGACGCAGAGCATGCACTCGTCCATAATAGAGTGACTAAAGAGAAAATTCCTTAAAGGCCTCCTCTGCTCCCTCAGACCAAGGTCTAATCTGGGCCCAAAAGAGTCCTTAGTAGAATACTACACCAGCCTTAAAGGCCTGGGCTGGTGTCTCAGTAGATAGGGATAGAAGGCTGCTTGCATGTCTCTGTGAGCCAGCTGGCTGGGAACTCTGGCCTGCAATGTCTTGTCCACACTCTCATTCATAAAGAGGAAAACTGGGAGGCAGAGGAAAGGGACTGGGTGGGAGAAAATAACAGTTGTTGTTTGTAGTATTTTCTTAAAGGGCACCTACCAACATTACAGTATGGGATCTGACATCTGCTTCAATCATCACTGGGTACATTCTAAAACATAAAAAAAAAAAAAAAAAAAAAACTTGAGAGAAATAGAATCATCAGCTCCTAGGAGGACAGACTTAGTGTGGACCACACTGTATGGTCAGAGCAGGAGAAGCAGTGCAGTGTAGGCATGGGTGCACCATGCACTGGGCAGACCTGACAAGAGGTGCAGTGAGGACAGTGCAAGTCTTAAGTGTTTTCATGCATGTCCTGGGTATTGGTTCATGTGATTTTGTGAGGGGGCACTGAACTCTCACCCTCCAGGTCCACTTGCTCTAAGTCTCACATCTTGGTGGCATTCTCTTTGTACTATTGCTGATGTAGGTAGTGGTAGTGCAAGAGGACATGTCTTTTCTATTAAAATTGATTTGTCTGGATGGATACTCTCTTCTGGGCAGGGAGACTAAGGAGTCAAGGCTTTGTACATGGAGTCAGCATGGGAAAAAAAAAAAATTCCTGTGATTCGTAGGCCTGGGATTATCATATATCAGGAGAAACCTTTTCTCCACCCAGAATCCAGAATGAGACTCACAGATAGCCTTGTTATCCTGGTCTCCTAAAAAGACTATTTTTATACTGTGCATTTTCATTGAGGTTGTAGGATTAGAAATCTTCATACTGTGTGTGTGTGTCTGTGTGTGTGTGTGTGCTTAGTCCCAGCTCTTTGCCTCCTGCAGATCTAAACTTCCATCTCTCCTACTAGAATAAATATTAAAAGTTAAGACCTGGGCTTTCACTCAGACTATGCTGAAGTAACTAGCATTCAACTTACCATCACATCTTAAACAACTACAAAACTGAACAATATACACGAGGTTACTATTTATAGGTACTGACAACAGGAAGAGCAAAACTACAAGCTTTAAGGGCAGGAAAATATATGTGTTGATCCTAACCACCTCTCCATATGATAAACGATGGTGCACAAAAGGAAAGCCAAAGCAAAGCATAGGTCTTACTGCTGAGGAGACAGAGATCAGAATACATGGCAGCTGAGGTAGCTGGAATTTGGAATTCGTGTTATAAAAATGGGACACACAGTACAGATATGAGGGCTTCAAGATCTGCCAGGAGGTATCCTTTCAGTCCTTAGCCAAGGATTAAGTTGGATAACACAGGGTGAAATTCCATTAGGCATATTATAGAGTAGCTACTGCAGGGCAAAAAGCTGAATAGAAATACCAAAGGTCATGTAGTGCTGGGAGATTGTGGTATAGTGAGTTGCATGATACAGCTTTTCTAGCCATAGTCTTTGTAACTCCCACCAGATTACTGAGTGGGGCCATGCAAGTATGTGTCAACTTGGCTGGGCAGCTGGTAATAGTTATTTCCTATAATGAGACTGGCAATTGACTCAGTGGTGGAATTTGCCATGGGCAACTGAGTAGCTGCTTTTAAACTCCTGATTGTTAAATCATTCACCTGGGATATTTCTGGTGGAGCAGTACAAAGTAGTATTCTGGGAAAGTTTGTTCTCTCTCAGGTGTACAGAACTCTAATGTTGGGATTGGTTAGTTTTGCTACTCTGCCAGGCTTAAAATGAGCCCTCCTAGAGGCAGAGGGGGAATCTCACTGCTGGCTGAGAGAGATGCCCAGCTGAAAGAGATACCCAGCTGAGAGACAGCAGCAGTGAAACCAAGAGGCACAGGACAGAATGTCAGGTTTACCTGGCCCACAGAGGCAGAGGCAGAGGCAAAGCTGAGAGGCCAAGGCCCAGAGAAGCATGTCTAAGGGCACAGCAGAGGGGAGATTATCCTGACCGAGGAACTGTATATTGAGTGCATTCCTCAATTTGAATTATAGCCTGTTGCTTCCCCAATAAACCCCATAATCTGTGAGCTCTGTGTAGCTACTACAGTGAATTATAGAACCCAACAAAGAGGTGGTGAGTGCTGCAGAAGGGATGGTTGGTATCAAGGTTGGTAAGAGGGCTGGAGGGTGGCAGCATGTCTGGCCTCATAGGAACAGGCCTTGGGATGCTGATGGTGATTCGGTCTTCCTCTTTAGTAGTTAGAGGAGGTCAAAAGATGCTGCCTCCCTTACTCTTTAGCAGAGATGTTGGCTTTCCTGTCCAGTCAGGGTGGAAAGACTTCAGTGAGCACCTCTGCATTAATTTGTGATTCCAAAGAGGCTATGCTTTACAAGTGAGGACCAGGCCTAAAAGCAGGGGTCAGCAAACATTATCTTAAAGAATCAGATAGTACATATTTTAGGATTTGCAAGCCACATAGTCTTTCTTCTCCTCCCTCTCCTCCTCCCTTTTCCATCTTACTCCCACTCCTCCTCCTTTTCCTTCCACAATTTCTTAAACCAAATTCACTGCAACTGAGTCAATTCCAACCCATACTGACCCCCATTAAGTTTCCAAGGCTGTAAATTTTTATAGAAGCCTGCCTCATCTTTCTTCCACACAGAGGCTGGTGAATTCAAACCACTGATCTTTTGGTTAGCAGCCAAATGGCTTAACCACTAAACCACCAGAATGTAAAAGCTATCCTTAGTTTGTGGGATATACAAAAACAAACACTCTGTAGGCCATATTTGGCCCATGGGCCATAGTTTGTTGATCCTTGCCCTAGATTAAGTGTCACACCACCTTAAGGACGAATCAGAAATAATCTTTCCCCAAAATGCATAAAACATAGTCTGAGCGTTTCCAGAGATGAACCAGTATTTAACTGTCAGAAAATAAAATAAAATAACACTATTTAAATGGAGACAACATAAATCAGACTCCTACCACATACTGTCTACAATGTCTTCCCATAATCAATAATTATTAGAAAAGTCCAATTTAGTATTATATCTTATCTTGGGCTAGTCTTCCCACAGATAACAATTATAAAGACTGGACAACATATAACAACTATTTTAAGGCCCAGTAGAGTGACCAAGAACAGGCAGAAGCTTTAAGTGAACTGACCCTTGAAAGAGCAAAGTTCTAACCACTGGGTAAGAACATATGTGGCTTTGAACACAAGTTCACTTCCTAGTCTATATGGTACAGAATAGAAGAAAGTTACAGTGCTACTGGCTTGAGGAATTAGAGGAAGGAGTCTGGATCTGGGGAGAAACTGGAGAATTAGAGAGGAAATCATAGGAAGGATGAAGTCACAGAGGGAGTGAGTCTCTAAATCTGAATATAAATTCTGCCTAATTTTTGTCTGGCTGTTAAAATCCACATGTCTGGGGGAAAGTTCAGATGGCCTGGTGAAATCAGAAGAGGAGAGCAGTGAGTGGATGTTTTGGCTACTGATCACCACAGGGAAGACACAGTTTGGAATTTAAATCCAATTCAATTAACTTCTGGCTAGAACAAAAATCAACACTCAACAAAAGAAGATAGCAGAATTTAAAACACATTGCATGTAGCATATTGCTTCCCTTGCATGCCTTGTGATTTTTTATTTAAACCTGGACATTCTGAATATTATAAAATAGCAACTCTGGAAATCAGGGTTTGCTATTGCTGATGGTTGTAACTGATGCTGTTTTGTTTATTTAGTGACCTTTCTGAATCAGTTTTGTGAACTGTATAATCTTTGTCATGCGTGGTCATTAAAGTCTCTGTTCCATTGTCTTAATGGTCAGCTAGTGATTGGACAGAGAGTTCCTTAAATGACTGTTACTGAACAAAATCTCGAAGTGTTGCAGATGGGATCTCTGCCTGTGTTGGAGTATGCCTTCTGCATTCAGTCAAGCAGTTGACAATTCTGCCTTAGTCTTCATTTTCTGCATTCACAGATCATGAAGGCCAGCCAGAGCTGAGTGCTTATGGTTTTCTCAAGTCTTTCCTAAGTTTGTACACAGGCCTGGGCATGCATGTGGACTCCCAGATTCCCAGTGGTACCCTTATTTCCTAAAGCATCTCATTCTCCAGCTTTTCCTCTCAAGCTTTTTTTGTTAATCTATTGTTTGCCACAACTTTTATCCATTATCTCAGGTAGCAATGACTAACACCTCCGTCATAAATGTTTTTGAAAACTGTCCCCTGGGTAACTATTTTAGAACTGGGAGAGTTCCCAATTAGGCAACATAAAGGCAACCTTTTTGAGCTACTTTTCCAGGAAGTTACCAAACAGGTTAAAACAATTACAAGTCTGAAAATTAGGTCCAGTCTGCTCTTTCCAGTACTAGTACCAGGAATGTATACTGGTATTTTCAAGACTAACAATGACCTAGGAAGCAGAGTACTGTACCAGGGCTAAGTTAATATGCCACAAAACTCACTGTTCTTACTGAAAGCTTGTTTTTGTTGATTAAGTATCTACCTATTTGCTGCAAGATTTTGGTTAGTTTCCAGAATTTTGTAAAGGTTAATTCTGAGTTTTGCCCAGTGGTTTTGTTTTTATTTTTGTTTTTCGGTTTTATGGAAGCATAGTATTTTGGAGTTCCTTACCCTGCCATTTTCTTCTTTGCTTACTATTTAATAAAACCAGGAAAAAAAAACAAAAAAAAAAACAGTTCACCATCAAGTTGATTTTGACTCATGGCAAGCTCAGGTGTGTCAGAGCAGAACTGACTATGCTCCATACTATTTCCAATGGCTGATATTTCATAAGGAGACCCCTGGACCTCTCTTCCAAGATGCCTCTCAATAGACTCAAATTGTCAACATTTCAGTCAAGAAATTAACTATTTGGACTACCCGGACACTCCAAAAGATATGGTGACCCTAATTTTGACCAAAATAATATAACAGAGATCTGAAACAACTAAAAACCTTGGAAAATACATTAAACAATGACTTTACAACACTGAATATTAATCAGTGAATGGTATTGATCCCTGAGAGGCTAGAAACAAATGAAGTTAACCCTACGATTGCTTGAGCCTATTGCCTAGAAAGAGTTTCTAGCTGTGGAGCAAAAAGGAAGAACCCAGACAGAACATATTGTTCTCCTTGAGTTGAGACAGAGCTGGAAATACAGGGAGACAAAGACAGCTAGAGTTTACAGGGCAATGTATAATAAAGGAGAGAGCTTCTCAAAGAAGGGGAGGAGAGAGAGAGATAGAGGGCCCCAAAATCATGACACATTAGTAGAAATAGGATACATTGTGTCCATATCACGGTTTCTAAATACCATTATTAATAGAAACCAGAGGCCCCCTTTGAGAAATGGTAATTCTGGGGCTAATGCAGGGTAAGTACAAAAAAAGCAGGGAGTAGCTTGTGCCAGTGCCAAAATGGCATGGGTATGGACCCCTCTGATCTATAACTTCACGAGTGTAAGACAAAATCATCAGCAGCAGACCAAGGGTTATTCCCATGAAGGGGAGGTCAGACCTGCTGCCACGCTCCAATCTCTTTACCAAGTCTGACACCAAGTGTCCTCCCCTGACACTCTCTACTTTTCTGCTGGGTTCTGCAATGGCCACACAGAACTCACAGGCAATACTCATGATTATGGAGTCTATTAAGGAAATAACAGGTTACAATTCAGGTTCAGGAACACTCAGGATACAGTTCTTCTACCAGGACAGGCTTCCCTCTGACATGCCCATAGGCAAGCCTCCTTTTGGACCTTGGCTTCTAGGCCTGCCTTCTGCCCTGCTTGGGAGAGTGTTACAAAGTTTTTTTTTTAGCTTCGCTGATGGGGCTACCCAGGTACACCCCACTCCACCAGCAGGCCTCCTGACAAAGGCCCTAAGCTTTCTCACACCATGGGTCAGCAAACCCACTGCTCTGTCTCATGTCAGTCTTTTGCTTCTGCTGCCTCTGCTGCAGCTGTGTCTCTCCATCTCTCTGCCACCTCTCTGCTAACTCTCTGCTGTCTCTCTGCCTTCTCTCTGCCATCTCAGCAAAGGGATCTTGGGTCTGAGGATGGACTCCATTCCGGGATATTCTCTGTCATGTTGGTAGTGAGATCCCCTCTTCTGCCTCTGGGAGGGCTCATTTTAAGCCTACCAGAATGGCAAAACTGACTTATCCTCACGTTAGGGTTCCACATACCTTATATGAGCAGTCCCACACCCACAAGGGTGCCACGTACCTTATTTACATTGTTAGCAAACTATCTAATCTCCTTGGTGGGCCTCAAGAACTTTACATTTGCATAGTTCCACTCAGTCATCTGGTGGGAGTCACAAAGACCATGGCTAGAAGAGCCATACTAAGTAATTCAGTGCACCACAGCCAGAAAGTAAAAAAGTGCTCAAAGAAACATAAAAACACCAAAAGGTCATAGGAGTAGCTAGGGAAGACATCCCACTGGTCAAATATGTGACAATTTGATACCAAAATAAATGACAATGAATTATAACTCATTAGTAAGATACAAACCCACAACTCTAAAATGAAATAAATGCATAATTGGGAGAACAGGGGACATTTTACCTTATAGTAGAATGACAATTACTAAAAAGGTACTATATTTTACTTTATAGTAGAATGACAACTAATAAATAAAAAAAGACTAGTGAAGTTAGAAAATTATCCTTGGATGCTAAAACCAGTGGGTAAGTTTTGATGAAGAGCTATATATTTACATAATCTTAGAATGTTTCACCAGAATTACTTATTAATCATAAAAAAGAAAAAATTTTACAGTGGAGAAACACAGAAGACACCACTTTAAACAAATCATGAAAGCAAACATGATCAATTTGAAACAAATTAACTTTTTAGTTTGAGATTCACTGAGAATATATCATTACTTCAGTAGTGTTCTTGCCAAAAAAAATGGATATCCTAAATCTAATCATGAAGAAATGTCAGGCAAATCACAATTGAAGAACATTCTATAAAGTAACTGGTTTGAAGACTTCAAAAATATCAAGGTCAAGAAGCACAGAGAAAGACTGAAGAATGCTTTCAAATTAGACACTATAGAAATGTGACAACTAAATGTAATGCAGGATACTAGATTTGATCCTAGACTTGGAACAGGTTATTACTGAAACAACTGATGAAAAAGATAATATGACAGTATTGTATTAATATAAAATTTCTTGGTTTTTAATACTTTAGTCTGGTTATTTAAGAAAATGTCTTTGAATTAGGATGTACACATTGTTATATTTAGGTATAAGGGAGCATGATGTCTTGACTTTGCTCTAAAAATTATTTTCCAGAGACTGATATATTTAATACTTATTAGATATTAGTTAGAATTATAGGTTCTTTGGATGACAAGACATAACACAAAGATACTCAAATAGATGAAACATAAAATTCTTTGTTACTTACCACTCAAAATGAGAGAAGGCTGCCACACAGAGTTGCACCTAGAGACAAGGTAATAGCAAGATGGGGCCACAGAAAATGGCTTAAGTTTGGCAAGTGAAGTGAGGTTAGTTAATTTTCATGGGATTCATGTGGACTGGCTAATTTGAATAATGTTATGGGGTTTGGGACACAGGGATGGTCAACTAGCTATTTGATACCTTGCTCTGGCATGATTAGGGTGGGTGCATAGTGGACTCAAATTATGATAGCTTGATAGGAGAAGTATTTGGTGTGTGGATTTAATCAATAGCTCAACAACAGAAACCAACTGGCTGCTAGCCAGGGCTGCCTTAAAACTCTGACAAAAGAATATTAAATAATAATAATAATAATAACAGAGGGAATTACACATACACACAGAGAGAAAAAAAAATTGGTAAAATATACATACTTAGCAAAAATGGGTAAAAAGTATACAAGAGTACCTTATGATATATTGGAAATTTTTCTGCATACTTGAGATTATACCAAAATAGACTTCCAACATAGAGTAACAGGAAATGGATTTATCTTCCCACCTAAAACAACTTTAAAAATGCATAAAACAGATACCCAATATTCATTTCTAACATACAACTAGATAAAAGAACATTCAGGGACTTCCAGTAAGATGACAGAATAGGCAGACAAGCTACACAAACATTTTTTAACAAAGGAAAGAAAAACCAGTTGAAAGAGATGCAGAAGACAAACCTGGAGCCCTGAGCTTTGAAAGGAAGTATACAGAAGTGTATTTGGCACCAACAAGTGGAAAAATCTGAATGAAGATAATGAATATGGAGATGGATGGAGCTGTAGACTGTAAGATACTCTGACAGAACCAACAACCTGAATATTTCCAAGTGGTGTTGAAACCTGAGAATTGATCTACAGATCAGCCCTGATCACCAAGTGCTGCAGGGATGACTGTGCTGGTGGCCTATGACCAGGAAGGAAACAAGGAGGGAGACACCCCGAGCTGTGGACTTTCAACTGTCTGGAGGGTGTGACCATTTTGATTGTTTACAAGAGGCAGCCATTTTGGATATTTAAAGTGACTGAGAGTGCAGTCATTTTGAATGTTTACAAGTGGCAGCTATTTTGGATATTTAAACTGACAGCATTCTCACTTTGATTCCAGAGGCCTAAGAATAGGCTCCATTTGCCAAGAATGGAAGGGATATGTGGGAGGCTGACAATGGGAAAGGAGACAGGTGGTGAGTGTATAAGTGCTGTCAACTAGTGAATCCAGGAGCACAGTACCCTGCTTACGTAGATAACATCCAATCAAAACAAATAAAATGAAAATCATGAGAAAGTCACTCCAACATCCAATCACCAATTAAATATAAACACAAAAACATCACAATGTCTGAGAGAAAACAGAGCATCCTAGTCCACACAAAGAAACAAGGCAAAGCAAGAGAAACAAGAGACAAGGGTACAGACCCAGAACCCATCCCTGAGGAAGAAGGAGCACTAGAACTCCCTGATAAGGAAGTCAAAAGAATTATATTTAGGTACCTTCAACAGACTGAGAGACAGATCAAGGAAAACAATGACAAAATTGAGGAAAACAAAGAGAAGACCCTAGAAAAATTTCAAAAGACAACACAAGAACAAAATGACAAAATAAATGAAAAATTAGAAATGATAAAAAATCTGCAGATAGAAATCCAGAAGATTAATACCAAATTTTCAGAAATAGATAACACATTGAACAGGCAAAGGAGTAGAACTGAATTAACAGAAGACAGAATTAGTGAGTCAAAGACAAATACCTCAATACTTCTTTGGAAAGGGATCAATCAGAAAAAAGATCAAAACAAAATGAAGAAAGCCTAAGGTTCATGTGGGAAACCATCAAAAAGAATAACCTATGTGTAATCAGAATTCCAGAACAGGAA
>NW_006921630.1:2261320-2262909 GCF_000298275.1 Orycteropus afer afer
ATTGTAAACTGTGGTCAATGACATGAGACAAAGTATATGTGAACTGCTGTATGGAAAGTGAATTTGCTCTGTAAATCTTCACCCAAATCACAATAAATAAAATAAAATTTAAAAAAAAGAAAGAAACCATGCAGGAGCAAAAATAATGTGATGGCACAAATAAAACCTTGAAAGAAAAAAATTTCCAACCAAGAATTATATACCCAGCAAAACTGTCCCTCTAATATGATAGTGACATTAGGACATTTCCAGATAAGCAGAAATTAAGGGAATTTGTTAAAACTAAACAAACCTTACAAGAGATGCTAAAAAGAGTCCTTTGGACAGAGAACCAACAACAGCAAACAATGACCAACCATAAATACATATGAAGACATAACCCAGAAAACAACCCAGTCATGGAAGTATCCAGTATAAATAAGCCTACAAGATTGTAAACAGGGAACCGGAGACATCAATTGAAAAATGAGGACAACTACAAACTAAAAAGAGGGAAAAAATGTGTAGTTATAGAACTTTTAAATGGTAGGGAACTCAAGACAGCTGCAACATAGAACGGGTTGTTCTAAACTTGGGAAGAAAATTATAAATCACAGGATACCTCAAAGAAAAAATGATAAACCTTTACATCAAAATTTTTAAAAAAACAAAGGACCATATTTAACAAATCCTGAAACAATATCAACAAAGGAAGTGATAACATAATTCATAAAACGAGCTCAGCACAGAAAATCACATGGAGCAAATAAATCAGCAATCTTGTTTTGCAGAAAAATGAAACAAGATCTGTACCTCACACTACACACAAAAACTAACACCAGATGGATCAAAGACTTAAATGTGAAATCTAAAACTATAAAGTCCCTCAATGAAAAACTAGGGGAAGTTTAGGCAATATCACTTCTATAGTGATACTGCCTTGGAAACCCAAGGAGGGGTCTCTATGAGTCAGGTCCGACTCAATGGCACATGACAACAACAACAACAACATTCATGGCATAAATATACTGTCAAGCATAACCCAAAATGCACAAATAGCTGAAGATAAACTACATGAATGGGACATCCTAAAAATTAAATTTTTATTATGTGCTTCCAAAGACTTCTCCAAAAGAGTCAAAAGACAACCTACAGATTGGGAAAAATATCCAGCAACGATGTATCTGACAAGGGACTTATCTCTAAAATGTATAGAAAACTCCAGCACCTCAACAAAAGATAGACAATCCAATTGAAAAATGGGCAGAAGACATGAATAGACACTTTACCAAAGAGGATATTCAGGCAGCCAGAAAATACATGAAGAAATGCTCACAATCATTAGCCATCAGAGAGGAAAATCAAAACAACAATGAGATACCATCTCACCCCAGCACTAATGGCAAAGTTCAACAAGACAGAAAATAATAAATGCTGTTGAGGATGTGGAGAGATTGGGACTCTCATACACTGCTGGTGGGACTGTCAAATGATACAACCACTGTGGAAAACAGTATGGCAATTCCTTAAAAAGTTGGAATTAGAAATACAATTTGGCCCAGCCATTCCATTACTAGGTATATATCCTAAAGGATATAAAGGAGCTCTGG
>NW_006921630.1:2263389-2268093 GCF_000298275.1 Orycteropus afer afer
GGAACGGAACAAAAAAAAAAAAAAAAAAAATGCAATCACCCATATCACTTTGGTTTTGTGTATTTCACTGTACTAAATTATATTTCAATATTAAAAAAATTTAAATGCATAAAATATATGAGAATAAAATACAATTTGTAAGACAAAGGAAATCAAGTAGTATAGGACAATGGTCCATGAGAAAAGGGAAACAAATGAGGGAAGCCTTGTAACTGTTCCACCTCATAGGCTGAAGAGAGTTTCTATGATGCAGAGCAAGGGAAGAGGAACCAAAGTCGAGACTGATAATTTCTTTGAGTCGAAGAGATAGATATGGGAGGCTTGGGAAGCTAAAGTGACCAGAGTTCAAATGGCAATGTATTGAAGAGGGGAAATCTTCTCTGAAGAAGAACTCCAGAGGTCTGCAGAGGGTCCTCCTCAAGTGTTTATCTGAGTATTAATCAGAATAGGCAGGTAAAGAAACTACCAAAGCCTGGAGAAAGAAATAGCAAAAACGAGCAGAGAGAAAAATTCTCAGAGCAAACGCATGACCAGAAAGAATTCATCACTACTTCAATCAGCTAGAGAAAAACAAACAAACTCATAATGCATAGGGGCATTGCTACAATAATGGGAAACTCATCCCTAAATTGATGATGTTTCTCTGGCACCACCTAACAAAGTTTAAACGCATGCCTCAAAAAGATCAAATGAACTTCAAGTTACTCAACTATGTCCCAGAACAAAGTTCAAGAACATTTATATGAATATAAAAACATCAAACATCCCAACAAAGTAAAATGTGAAATGTGTGGCATCCAATCAAGAATTAAGGGGAATTTAAAGAAAAATAAATTCTATAATAAGTAATAAGAGTTCTGGTAGCGTAGTGCCTAAGGCACTTGACTGCTCACCAGAAGGCTGGCGGTTCAAACCCACCAGCCACTCCTTGGAAGGAAGGTTGGGCAATCTACTTCCGTAGGGATACCGCCTCGGAAACCCAAGGAGAGGTCGCTATGAGTCCAGTCTGACTTGATACCACATAACAACAACAAACAACATAATAAGTAAAAATAATAATAATGAGACACATACAGAAATGACAGGAATGATATAATTAGTAGAGCAGGACATTAAAAAAATTACTACTACTATATTCCATATGTTCAAGAAGGTAGAAGAAAATAAAACTGTTAAATGGAGACAAAACATAAAAAAAAAAAAAGAATTAAATGAATCAGAGATAAAAACTACAATGTGCGAAATGAAATGTAGTCTGGATGCAATTAAAAGCAGAATAGACGCCACAGAAGAAAAGATTAGTAAACTTGAAGATGCAGCAATAGTAAACAGAGGAAAAAGGCAGAACAAAAAGAAACAGCATTAATGAATTGTGTGACAACTTCAAGTACCTAATATACATTTAATTGGAGTCTATGAAGGAAAGGTGAGAGAAGAGGTACAGAAAAAGAAAATATTTGAAAAATATTTAAAGAAATAATAGCCAAAATTTTTCCATATGTGATGAGAACTCTGTATTTACAGATCCAAGAAGCTCAATAAACCAAAGCATGAGATACATAAAGAAAATACAAGGCACATGTAAGACAACACTCCAAATCTGCACAGTGTTCACAGTTTGTACCTTATTTCTAGATAGCCAGGAAGCTGTTAGAAAAAGAACACCAATAACTATTATGGATTGTTCCATAAATATCATGTCTTTCCAATCAGAGCTTGTACACACATTAGCACATGGAAATTAGCTTTTATTTCTTAACAAAACTCAGACAGCATTTAGCCAGAAATGTTCCATAATGAATGCCCCTGATAGAAATGATGACTATTCCATGAACACCCATTTTTTGCCATGGGAGAAGAACTTAAATGGGATTCTACCTACTCCAGTTTCCCCTTGACCAGGTAGATCCATTTGAGTGAATAGGAAGTTTACACTGTGTGCTCCACCTGCACCATAGTTGAGGAGACAAAGAAAACTTTCTCTACCAGCTATTTTATACCATCAGCCTAAGTGACTAATTTTATCTCTTTAACTCTGCTTAAAAAAACATTCTATTACATCATATCCCTCTGACTTCCTGAGGAGAGGGAGTGGTTAGCCCAGAATTGTCTTTTTTTTTTTATTGTTGTGGTTTAAATACATTTCATTGAAATATAATTTATATCCACTGAAATACACAAAACTAAAGTGACATGAGTCCATTTTTTTTTTTTTTTTTTTGCAGTGTCCCTTTTCTCCCTTCCCTGGTAGCCAAGAAAGAAAGTTTCCTTCCATATATAAACCTTTCCTTACCTTTTCACAGTAATGAACTAATATTATATTTCTCCTTCTGTGATTGATTTCTTTCACTCAGCATAATGTCCTCCAGGTTCATCGATGTTATTCAGTGTTTTGCAGATTCCACATTATTCTTTAGTGTTGCATAGTATTGCATCTTGTATATGTACTATAGTTTGGTTATCCATTCTTCTGTTGATGGATATGTAGGGTGTTTCCATCTTTTGGCTATTGTAAATAGTGCCGCGATGAACACGTGTGAATATATCTATTCTCCTCCTGGCTCTCACTTCTTTAGGATATATACCTAGCAATAGGATTGCTGGGTCAAATGGTATTTCTAATTCCAGCTTTTTAAGGAATCACCATACTGCTTTCCACAGTGGTTGTATCATTTGACAATCCCACTAGCAGTGTATGAAAGTCCCATCCTCTCAACATAGCAGTGTATGAAAGTCCCATCCTCTCTGCATCCTCACCAGCATCTGTTATTTTCTGTCTTGTTGAACTTTGCCATTAGTGCTGGGGTGAGATGGTTTGGATCTCATTGTTGTTTGGATTTGCATCTCTCTGATGGCTAATGATCATGAGCATTTCTTCATTTATTTTCTGGCTACCTGAATATCCTCTTTGGTGAAGTGTCTATTCACATCTTCTGCCCATTTTTCAACTGGATTGTTTGTTTATTTCTTGTTGAGGTGCTGGAGTTTTCTATACATTTTAGAGATAAATCCCTTGTCTGATATGTCATTGTAAAATATTTTTTCCCAATCTGTAGGTTGTCTTTTGACTCTTTTGGAGAAGTCTTTGGAAGCACACAAAAATTTAATTTTTAGAACGCCCCATTCATGCAGTTTATCTTCAGCTGTTTGTGCATTTTGAGTTATGCTTGGCAGTCTATTTATGCCATGAATTGGGGCCCCTAAACTTGCCCCTAGTTTTTCCTCAGGAACTTTATAGTCTTAGATTTCACATTTAAGTCTTTGATTCATCTGGTGTTAGTTTTTGTGTATGGTATGAGATATGGATCTTGTTTCATTTTTCTGCAAATGGATATCCAGTTTTGCCAGCACCATTTGTTAAAGAGACAATCTCTTTTAACATGGATTTCAGCCATTTATCAAAAATCAGCTGACCATAGGTCAATGGATCTATTTATGAGTTCTCAATTCTATTCCACTATTCTTTGTGTCTGTTATTGTACCAGTACCAGACTTGTTTGAGTACTGTGGCTGGATAATAGGTTTTGAGATCTGGGAGTGTGGATCCTCCTACTTTGTTGTTCTTCTTCAATTGCACTGCCATCAAGTCAGATCCGACTCATTGTGACCCCTCCTTGGGTTTCTGAGGCTATATCACTACAGAGGCAGATTGCCCAACCCTCTTTCTGAGGAGTGGCTGATGGGTTTCAACCACAGCCTTCTGGTTAGCAGTCAAATGCCTTAGGCACTACGCCACCAGAGCTCCCTCTTCTTCAATAGTACTTTGCTTATTTGAGGTCTCTTTCCTTTCCATATAAAATTGTTGTTCCTTGTTGTTACATGCTATCAAGTCAGACTTGAATCATAGCGAACCCTCCTTGGGTTTCTGAGGCATTATCACTATGGAAATAGATTACCCAACCTTTCTTCTGAGGAGTGACTGGTGGGTTTGAACCACCAGCTTTCTGATTAGCAGTCAAGTGCCCCAGGCACTATGAAATTAGTGATTGGTTTTTCCATAGCCTTAGAGAATGCTGATGGGATACGGATTGGGATTGCATTGAATGTATAGATTGTTTTGGATAGCATTGACATTTTCACAATGTTCAATCTTCCTATCCACAAGCATGGTATGTTCTTCCATTTACATAAATCTCTTATGGTTTCTTGGAGTAGTGATTTGTAATTTTTTGTACAGGTCTTTTGTGTCCCTAGTGAGATTTATTCCCAAGTATTTTATTTCTTTGGTAGCTATTAAAAATGGTATTGATTTCCTTATTTCCTTTGCAGTAATCTCTTTGCTGGTGTAGGGGAATCCAACTGATTTTTGGATGTTGATCGTTTATTCCACCACTATAATAAATCTCTCAATTAGTTCCCATAGTTTTTTTGCTGAGTTTCTTGGGTTTTCTATGTACAGGATCATATCATCAGCAAATAGGGATATTTTGACTTTTTCCATACCAACTTGGATGCCTGTAACATCCCTATCTTGCCTTGTTGCCCAGGCTAAGACTTCCAATACAGTGTTAAATAGAAGTAGTGATAGAAGGCATCCTTGTCTAGTTCCTGTTCACAAAGGGAATGGTTTCAGTCTCTCTCCATTGAGAATAATATTGCCTATTGCTTTTGCACGGGAGCTCTGGTAGCATAGTGCCTAAGGCACTTGACTGCTAACCAGAAGGCTGGCAGTTCAAACCCACCAGTCACTCCTCAGAAGGAAGG
>NW_006921630.1:2268193-2270340 GCF_000298275.1 Orycteropus afer afer
TGGTAGCATAGTGCCTAAGGCACTTGACTGCTAACCAGAAGGCTGGCAGTTCAAACCCACCAGTCACTCCTCAGAAGGAAGGCTGGGCAATCTACTTCTGTAGTGATACTGCCTCAGAAACCCAAGGAGGGGTCGCTATGAGTCAGGTCTGACCCGATGGCACCTAACAACAACAACAACATTGCTTTTGCACAAATGTCCTTTATTATATTGAGGAATTTCCCTTCTATTTCTATTTTGCTGAGAATTTTTATCAGGAATTTTATCAAATGCCTCTTCTGCATCAATTGATACGAGCATGTCATTCTTTTCCTTTGTTTTATATATGTAATGGATACTGTTGATTGTTTTTCTAATGTTGAACCATCATTGCACACCTGGGATGAACCCCACTTTGTCATAATGTATTATTTTTTTGCTATGTTGTTGGAGTCTATTGGTTAGGATTTTGTTGAAGATTTTTGCATCTATATTCATGAGGGATACTTGTCTATAGTTTTCCTTTTGAGTGACGTCTTTGCCTGGTTTTGGTATAAAGGTTGTGCATACTCCATAAAATGAATTTGGGAGGATTCCATCCTTTTGCATATTGTGGAATAGTTTGAGTAGGATTGGTGTCAGTTCTCTGAACGTTTGGTAGAATTCTCCAGGGAAATCATCCGGGCCAGGGCTCTTTTTCTTGGTAATTTTTGTACAACCTGTTCAATTTCTTCTTTTGTAATGGGTCTGTTCACATTTTCCATCTCAGTCTGTGTTAGTTTAGGTCAGTAGTATGTTTCTAGAAATCTGTCCATTTCTCTTAGATTTTCAAATTTGCTTGAGTACAGCTCTTCATAACATCCTGATATTATCCTTTTTATTTCAGTTGGTTCTGTTGTGATGTCATCCAATTCATTTCTTATTCGTGTTACTAGTATTACCTCCCTGTTTTCCTTTGTTAAATTTGCCAATGGTCTGTCAATTTTATTAATCTTTTCAAAAAAACCAACTACTAGCCTTCTTGATTTTTTTCTACTGCCTTTCTATTTTCTGTTTCATTTATTTCTGCTCAAATCCTTATTATTTCTTTTCTTCTGCTGACTGTAGGTTTTTGCTGCTGTTTTTCTAATTGTTGGAGATGTTGGAGTAAAGTGTTGAGTTTGGCTCTTTCTTCTTTTTTGATGTGTGCATTTATTCCTAAAAATTGGCCTCTAATCACTGCTTTCGCTGGTCCCAAAGACTGTGGTATGATGTGTTTCCATTCTCATTTGATTCAAGGAATTTTTTTTATTTCATTTTTATTTCTTCTATTACCCATTCATTTTTAAGGAGGGTCGTCGTATTCAGTTTCCATGTGGTTGCTCTTTTTCCATTGATCTTCCTATTACTGATTTCTAGTTTTATAGCATTGTGATCTGAGAAGATGCTTTGCAGTATTTCAATGTTTTTAAATTTATTAAGGCCTGCTTTTTGGCCTAACATATGGTATATCCTGGAGAATGTTCCATGTGCACTAGAAAAGAATGTATATTCTGTTAAAAGTGCTCTGTAGACGACAATAAGGTCAAGCTGGTGGATTGTATTGTTAAGTTCTTCCATGTCTTTGTTGAGTTTCTTTCCAGTTGTTCTATCTGTGATTGAAAGTGTTGTATTAAAATCTCCTACTATGAGTATGAAGTCATCTATTTGTCTTTTCACTTCTGTTAGAGTCTGGTTTATGTATTGTGGGGCTCCTTCATTGGGTTCATGTTGTTGTTGTTGTTAGGTGCCATCGAGTTGTTTCTGACTCATAGCAACTCCATGCACAGCAGAACAAAACACTGCCCAATCCCTCGCCAGCTCCCTGATCCCTGCTATACTTGAGTCCATCATCGCACCCACTATGTCAATCCATCACATTGAAGGCCTCCCCCTCTTTTGTCGACCCTCCATCCTCCCAAACATGACATCCTTCTCCAGGGAATGGTCCCTTCTGACAACATGACCAAAATAGGTGTGACGAAGTCTGGCCATTCTCACTTCCGAGGACCATTTTGGGTGCACTTCATACAGGACAGATCTGTTAGTTGTTTTAGCAGTCCATGGTACTTTCAGCATTCTTCGCCAGCACCACAACTCAAAAGCATCAACTCTTCTTCGGTCTTCCTTATTCATTGTCCAGCTCTCAC
>NW_006921630.1:2276280-2290990 GCF_000298275.1 Orycteropus afer afer
ATCCTACTTCCGTAGTGATACTGCCTCGGAAACCCAAGGAGGGGTCGCTATGAGTCGGGGCCAACTTGACGGCACATAACAACAACAACAACAGATATTTATTATTTTATGCCCTCTTGTTCAATCAACCCTTTAGTCATTATATAATGTCCTTCCTTGTCTCTTATGGTGGTATTTGTCTTAAAGTCAATTTTATCAGAAATTAATATTTCCACTCCTGCTCTTTTATGGTTTCCATTTGCTTGATACGTCTTCTTCCAATCTCTGATTTTTAGTCTATTTTTTCTTTCTCTCTAGGGTGTGTTTCTTGTAGACAGCATATCGATAGGTTTTGTTTTCTTTCCAGTGTGCAACTCTCCATCTCTTGAGTGATGTATTTAATCCATGGACATTAGTATAATTATTGACAAGCATGAATTTGTTGCTGTCATTTCATTATGTGCTTTTTCATGGTACTGCTGATTTCTTTCTTCCATATAATTTTCTGTGCTTAGCTCATTTTGTTTATGAATCGTGTTATCACTTCCTTTGTTGCTTTGTTTTAGTATTTGCGAAATATTTGTGCTGGTCCTCTTTTTTTATTGTGATGTGAAGGTTTATCATTTTTGTTTGAGCTTACAATTTGATTTATAATTTTCTTCCCAAGTTTAGAACAGTCCATTCTATCTTGCAGTTGTCTTGACTTCCCTACCATTTAGAAGTTCTGTAACTATACTTTTTTTCTCTCTCTTTTTTGTATGTAGTTATCCTCATATGTAAATTGAAGTCTCTGCATACCTGTTTACCATCCTGTAAGTTTATTGTACTTTGGATACTTCCGTAGCTGTGTTGGTTTCTGTGTTATGCCATCATGTGTGTTAATCATCAATTGTTGTTTGCTTTTGTTGATTTTCTGTCCAAAGGACTCCCTTTAGCATCTCTTGTAAGGTTGGTATGGTTTAAAAAATTCTCTTAATTTATGCCTATCTGGAAATGTCCTAATTTCACCATTATGTTTGAGGGGCAATTTTGCTGGGTATATAATACTTGGTTGGAAATTTTTCTCTTTCAGGTTTTATATATATCACCCCATTGTCTTCTCACTTGCGTGGTTTCTGCCAAGAAATCTGAGCTTAGTCTTATTGGTTGCCCCTTGTAGGTAACTTTTCATTTTTCCTGTGCTGCTCTCAGGATTGTTTCTTTGTCTTTGCTTTTGGTGAGTTTGATGATATGTCTTGGTGATTTTTTTCAGGGGGTCTATGTAGTTTGGGGTTCACTGGACTTCCTGAATGGATATATTCTCATCTTTCATCATACCAGGGAAATCCTCTTCCAACAAGTCTTTGACAATTTTCTCTGTGGTTTTATTTGTCTCACCTTGATCTGGAATTCTAATTACACATAGGTTATTCCTTTTGATGGTATCCCACATGAACCTTAGGCTTTCTTCATTTTGTTTTTATCCTTTTTTCTGATTGATCCCTTTCCAAAAAAATATTCAGGCATTTGTCTGCAATCCCTTTCCAAAAAAATATTCAAGTACTTGTCTTCAATGGCACTAATTCTGTCTTCCATAGATTCAATTCTACTCCTTTGCCCATTCAATGTGTTATCTATTTCTGAAAATTTAGTGTTAATTTTCTGGATTTCTATCTGTAGATTTTGTGTCATTTCTAATTTTTCATTTATTTTGTCAATTTTTTTTCTTGTATTCTCTTTCAAAATTGTTCTACACTTTTCTCTGTGTTTTCCTCAATTTTTTCAGTGTTTTCCTTGACCAATCTCTCAATCCATTGACCAAAGAAAACCAAACTCACTGTCATCAAGTCAGATCTGACTCATAACATCCCTTCCTTGGGTTTCTGAGGCAGTATCACTACAGAAGTAGATTTCCCAACCTTCCTTCTGAGTGGCTAGTAGGTTTGAACTGCCAGTCTTCTGTTAGCAGTCTACTGCCTTAAGCATTATGCCACCAGAGCTCCTCAATCCATTGAAGGTACCTAAATATAATTCTTTTGAATTCCTTATCAGGGAGTTCCAATGTTGCTTCTTCCTCAGGGATGTGTCCTGGGTCTGTATCCTGGTCTCTTGTTTCTACTGCTTTATCTTGCTTCTTTGTGTGGACTGTGATGCTCTGTTGTCTCCAAGACATTATGACATTTTTGTGTTTATATTTAATCGGTGATTGTATGTTGGAGTGATTTGACCAATATTGTCATTTTCTTTGTTTTGTTTGGATGTTATCTAAGTAAGCAGGGTACTGTGCTCCTCTATTCGCTAGTTGGCAGCACTTATGCACTTACCACCTATCTCCTTTCCTGTTGTCAGCTTCCCATTTGTCCCTGCCGTCTTTGGCTAGTAGAGCCTATTCTTAGGTCCCTGGAATCCAAATGAGAATGCTGTCATTTTCAATATTCAAAATTGCTGCCTCTTGGAAACATTCAAAGTGGCTGCATCCTTGGTCACTTTAAATATCCAAAAGGGCCACTGCTTCTAAACAATCAAAATGGCTGCACCCTCCAGACAGCCAGAAGTCCACAGCTCAGGTTGTCTTCCTCTTTGCTGTTTCCCTTCCTAGTCACTGGCCACCAGCACAGTCATCCCTGCAGCCCTTGGTGACCAGAGCTGATCTTTAGGTCAATTCTCAGGTCCCAACAGCACTTGGATATATTCAGGTTGTTGGTGCTGTCAGAATAGCTGACAGTCCACAGCTCCATCTGTCTCCATACGCACTGTTTTCATTCAGGTTCTTCCAATAGTTGGTGCCTAACCCACTTCTATATATATCCTTTGAAAGCTCAGGGCTCCGGGATTATCCTCTATATCTCTGTCAATTGGTTTCTCTTTTCTTTGTTGAAGAGGGTCTGTGTAGCTTGTCTGCCTATTCTGCCATCTTACTGGAAGTCTCTGTATCTTTAAATCTTAATGGAGCAGCTGGAGGTTTCAAACCACTAAGCTTTCAGTTAGCATCCAAGCCCTTAACCACTGCTCCACCAATGTTTTTACTAGATATGCAAACTGAAACCAAAATGGAATACCACTATATATCCAGTAGGATGACTATAATCAAAAGCAGACAATACTTTGTGTTTGTAAATCTGTGGAGGAACAGAAATCTTATATATTTCTTATTATATATTGATGAAAATGTAAGAGTTCAACCACTTAGGAGAACAGTTTTGTCATTTCTTAAAAAGTCAAACAAACCTTACTATATGCCTTTGTCATTCAGTTACTAGGAATCCACCTAAGAGAAACTAAAACATGTCCACAGAAAGGTTTATAAAGGAGTGTTCATAGTAGTGTTACTCATAATAACCAAAAACTGGGGATAAAACAAATGTCCATCAAGTGGTGAATGAATAAATAGTGCTACATCCATACAATGGAATTCTATTCAGCAAGAGAAAGGAGAAAAATGATACATGCACAAAATGGATAAATCTGAAAAACGTTACGCTAATAGAAGATGCCAGATGCAAAAGACAACCTATTGTATTTATATGAAATTACTAGGAGGACAAATTTACAGAAAAATGAAGTTAGTCAATGTTTGTCTGGGGCTGGGAGGATGGGAGCAAGGATTAACTGTAAATGGGCATTAGGGAACTTTTTGAGGTGATGAAAATGTTCCAAAGCTGGATGTGATGATGATTAAAGAACTCTATAAATTTACTAGAATTATTAACTATACTTACAATGGGTGAATTTTGTAGTATGTCAATTGTACCTGAATAGTGTTATCAAAAATATCCTTGGGAATAAATGTAACAAAAGTATGCATGAACTCAGGAGCTCTGATGGCACAATGGTTAAGCATTTGGCTGCTAACCAAAAAGTCAGTGCTTTGAACCCACCAGCAGCCCTTCAGGGGAAAGATGAGACAGTCTGCTTCTATAAAGATTTATAGTCTTGGAAATGCTATGGGACAGTTCTACCCTATCCTATAGAGTCAGAACCAACTCCACAGCAGTGCGAGTGGTTTGGATGCAAGAACTTCTTACATAAATATACATAGCATTGATGAGAGAAATTAAAGACTATTAGAAAACATTGTTAAGATGTCAAATTCAGCATGATGTCAAATAAAATTTAAGGTCTTTTGTAGGAAATAACAAAATGATTATAAAATTTACACGTAAATGTAAAGGGTCTAAAATAAACCAAACAATCTTAAAAAAGTAAAACAATTAGGGATTACACTGATTCTACAATGATCTATAAAGCTGTAGTAATTAAGACAATGTGATAGTGGGTTAATGATAGACATTTTGACAAACTAAAAAAATATTTCAGAAACAGATCACATGCTTTGGTTTTCTAGTGCTGCTATAACAGACATATCACAAATGTGTGATTTTAAACAAATAGGGATTTATTCTCTTACAGTTTAGAAGGCTAGAAGTCCAAGTTCAAAGTGTCACCTCTAGGGGCTGGGTGAAAGCCCCCTGACCTTGCGGTTCAGTTCTCCCTCTTGCTCCCGGCCCACTCTTCACTCAGGCAGCTGCTGGCAGTTGAGGCTAACAAGTCCAAGGTCAACAAGTAAAATGACACAGTCCCAAGATTATCACACAACACAACAGGCCACTGGTTCAAGTCCAGGAACAATTCCATTAGAAGACAGGATAGCAGAGTGCTGAATGAAGGCTTGGCTACCTGCAGGGTGCAAATGTGCCAAAAAGCTTTCCCAAAGCTTCTCCTTATACACTGGAAGCAGACCATATCCCTAAAGCAGCTACTCAGCTTATCCAATAGATTCCACCATGGAGTTAATTACCAGTCTCATCATGGACAATAACTACCTCCAGCTTCCTAGCCAATCAAAAGGCCCAGCCAAGTTGACACATAACCCTAACTACCACACCACACATGTAGGATCAATTGACTTTGACAAAGGTGCCAAGGCAATTCAATAGGGGAAAGGAAAGTCTTTTCAACAAATATGGCAGGACTAATTAGATAACTGAATTTCAATTTCTACCTTATGATGCATGCAAAAATGTAATTCAACAAGAATCATATATCTAAATATGTAATCTTAAAAAGTTTGTAGAAGCAAACATAGAAGTATGTCTTCAAAAGCCTGGGGTCATCAGAGACTTCTTAGAGAGGGGAAAAATGTACTAGGATTGTTAAGAAACATATAAAAGAACTGTTAAGAAACTGAAAAGGCAAGTCACAATCTATAGAAAATATTGTTGTTGTTGTTATGTGCCATCGAGTCGGCCCCGACTCATAGAAAATATTAGTAACACTTATATCTGACAAAGAATTTGTATCCAGAATAAAAAAAAAAAAAAAAATCCTATAAATTAATAATAAAAGGACAAACGATTCAATTACAAAGTGTACTAAAGACTGGAACAGACATTTCACACACCAAAAAAAAAAAAAAAATGAACATATATATGTATATATATCACATAAATAGAATACATAAAATAGTGCTCAAAGCCATTATTTATAAGATAATTTCAAGATAAAGAACAATGAGATTCTAGCTACCATTTCACATCAACTGAAAGGGCTCAAATGAACAGAACAGACAACACCAAATGTTACTGAGAATGTGGAGCAACTGGAATTTTCATATATTATCACTAGTGGTTGTTATATGCCATTGAGTTGGGTTCAACTCATAGTTATTCTATGTACAAGAGACCATCCTATGCCACCTGACAATTGTGTTATGTTTGAGCCCATTGTAGCAGCCACCATGCCAATCCATCTTGCTTATGCTCTTCCTCTTTACTGCTGACCCCTACTTTACCAAACATGTCCTTCTCCAGGGACTGGTCCCTCCTGATAATATGTCCAAAATACATGAAATTATGTCTCACTATCTTTGCTTCTAAGGAACATTCTGGCTGTAATTTTTCCAAGAAAAATTTGCTCATTCTTCTAGCAGTCCATGGTATATTTCATAGTCTTCAACAACACCATAATTGAAAGGCATCTTTAGTCTTCTTTCATTCAGTCTGCTTTCTCATGCATATAAAGCAATTTAAAATACCACAGCTTGAGTCAGGTTTACCTTAGTGCTCAAAGGGACATCTTTGCTTTTTCACACTTTAAAGAAGTCTTTTGCAGCATCTTTGCCCAATGTAAAACATCACTGATTTCTTGACTGCTGCTTCCATGGACTCTGATTGTGGATCCAAGTAAAATGAAATACTTGATAACATCAATCTTTTCTCCATTTATCATAATGTTGCTCATTGGTCCAGTTGTGAGGATTTTGTTTTCTTTATATTGAGGTGTAATGCATACTGAAGGCTGCAGTCTTTCATTTTCAACAGTAAATGCTTCAAGTCTTCTTCACTTTCACCAAGTATGGCTGTGTCATCTCCATATCACAGGTCGTTAATGAGTCTTTCTCCAATCCTGACATCATGTTCTTCTCATTTACTCCACTTTCTCAGATTATTTGCTCAGCATACAGATAGAATAAGTATAGTGAAAGGATACAACCCTGACTTGGACTTTCCTGATTTTAAGCCACACAGTATCCCGTTGTTCTGTTCTAATGACAACCTCTTGGTGTATGTACAGGTTCCTCATGAGCACAATTAAGTGTTCTGGAATTCCCATTCTTCTCAATGTTACCATAATGTGTTGTGATTCACAGAGTAGAATGCCTTTGCACAGTCAACAAACACAGTAAACATCTTTCTGGTATTCTCTGCTTTCCGCCAAGAGCCATCAAACATCAGTAATGATATCCTTTCTCTTATGTCTCCTTCTTTGGTCATGTTGTCAGAAGGGATCTTTCCCTGGAGAAGGATGTCATGCTTGGTAAGATGCAGTGTCAAGGAAAGAGGGGAAGGCCCTCAATGAGATGGACTGACATGGTGGCAGTTGTGATGGGCTCAAGTACAGCAAGAATCATGGAGCTGGCTCAGGACAGTGCAGTGTTTCATTCTGCTGTGCATAGGGTTGCTATGAGTTGGAGACGACTCGACGGCACCTAACAACAACAACAACATGTCCCCTTCTGAATCCAGCTTGAATTTCTGGCAGTTCCTTATCAATGTACTGCTGCAATAGTGTTTTAGTTTTCTTCAGCAAAACTTTACTGATGTTTGATATTAATGATTTTGCTCAATTATTTATGAATTCTGTTGAATCATCTTTTTTTGGAATGGGCAGAAATATAGATCTCTTCCAGTTGGATGGCCAGGTAGCTGTCTTCAAAATTACTTGGCATAGAGGAGTGAATGCTTCCACTGTTGTGTCTGTTTGTTGAAACTTCTCAAGGTTTTCCTAATTATCATCCAGATTTTCCTCTATTTGTACATGACATCTGAAAATGCTCTAACAGTGCCAATTCAAACCATGAAGGGCAACAATAGCCTGTGGGCTATTACAACATGCAATGCAACTGAATGCCATGACTTGAGGCTACCTTCCCCGTGTTAGAGGTATAGCTGCCACTGCCAAATTATTAGAAAGTATTGCTGACAGAGTGCTGTGTAACCATCTAGATGTTTACGTGTCCCATGCTCTATCTGCCTTTCTTAATTCTGTTTCAATTCAACATATCTCTGCTAGCAGACTCACTTTTATAAAATCCTTCTTCTACCTTTCTCCAATATTAGGCTCCATCCTGTATCTTGTTTGCAACCAATCAACCACTCTTCTCCCCACTGCTGATGAAAATGCCTGTCTTCCTCATGACAGTTTAGACTTACCTAACAATCACTGACCTCTGAAAGGACTTAAGGGAAATTTCTTTAAACAATTCTGACTTAGTCTTTTTGTAAATGACTCTTATCTGAAGCTTACTCCTAGTTCTCATTATCAAGCTACGTATGCTTTTACAACTTCTACTGAAGTCTTTGAAAGTCAATCTCTTCCCAAAATCCCTTCAGCCCAACAAGATGAACTGATTGCTTTAACTAGAGTCTTTAGGATTGTTCCTGGGAAGTCTGTAGATATTTACACAAATTCTTGGTATTGTCTTGTAATTGTACATGATTTGGGTATGTTATGGAAACAGAGAGGGTTTCTAACCTCTTCTGGAACTGCCATAAAAATGGAATCTTAGAGGCAGAGCTTTTAGATGCTTTGCTGCTCTCTCCTGAAATTGTGGTTATAAAAATGCAACCAAAGGGAGTACCCCAAACTGAAGAAATCAGAGGAAATTATCTTGCTGATGTGGCCACTACACAAGCTGCCTCTCAAATTATCTCAGCTGTCATGAAAACTAAGGATCAGGACTATCCTGATCTACATATCAATAACTTTGACTTACGCTAATTAACTTTAGCAAAAAATTTCTAAAACATCAACAATTGGGGACTTCCAGTAAGGGCAGAATAGGCCGACAGGCTACACAGACTGTCTTTAACAAAGAAAAGATAAATCAATTGACACAGATACAGAAGATAGTCTTGGAGCCCTGAGTTTTGAAAGGAAGGATACAGAAGTGAATTAAACACCACCTAGTAGAAGAACTTGCATGAAAACAGTGAGTAAGGAGACAAATGGAACTTCAGACTGTCAGCTATCCTGACAACATGGACAGCCTGAATATTTCCAAGTGGTGTTAGGACCTGAAAATTAATTTAAAAATCATCCCTGCTCACCAAGAGCTGCATGGATGACTGTGCAGGTGGCTGATGATTAAAAAGGGAAATAGTAAAGAAGGAGACAAACTGAGCTGTGGACTTACAGCTGACTGGAGGGTGCAGCCATTTTGAATGTTTATAAACAGTGGCCATTTTGGATATTTAAAGTGAGAGCATTCTCATTCAGATTCCCTAAGAATAGGCTCCATTTGCCAAGGACAACACAGACAGATAGGAGGCTGATGAGTGGAAAGGAGACAGGCAGTGAGTGCATAAGTACTAACAACTACCAAACACAGGAGCACAGTACCCACTTAGTCAGATACATCCAAAGAAAATGAAAATCTTGGGTGAATCACGTCAACATACAATCACCAATTAAATAGAAATACAACAAAGTCACAGTGTCTCAGTGATAAGAGACCATCACAGTCCTCACAAAAAGCAAGATTAAACAGGAGAAACAAGGGACCAGGACACAGACCCAGAACACATCCCTGAGGAAAAAGCAGCATTGGAACTCCCTGATAAAGAATTAGAAAGAATTATATTTAAGTATCTTCAACACACTGAGAGAGAGACCAAGGAAAACAATGACAAACTGAAGAAAACACAGACAAAAACCTAGAACAACTTCAGAAGGCAATACAAGAACAAAATAACAAAACAAATGAAAAATTAGAAATGATACAAAATCTACACATAGAAATCCAGAAGGTTAATACTAGATTTTCAGAAATAGATAATACATTGAAAGGGCAAAGAAGTAGAACTGAATCAATGGAAGACAGAATTAGTGAGAATGAAGACAAATACCTCAATACTTCTTTGGAAAGGGACCAATCAGAAAAAAGATGAAAACAAAATGAAAAAAGCCTAAGGTTTATGTGGGGTATCATCAAAAGGAATAAACTACATAACCTAACTGTCACTGGAATTCCAGAATAGGAAGAGACAAATGAAACCACAGAGAGAGATGCTGAAGATTTGTTGGAAGATAATTTCCCTGGTATGATGAAAGTTGAGAATATATCCACTCAAGAAGTCCAATGAAAATCACCAAGACATATCATCATCAAATTCACCAAAACCAAAGACAAAGAAACAATCCTGAAACCAGCATAGGAAAAACAAAAAGTGACCTACAAGGGGCAGTCAATAAGACTAAGTTCTGATTTCTTGGCAGAGACCGTCCTGGCAGGCAAGAAGGCAATGGGATTGTATACAAGAGTTATATACCTAGCAAAATTGTCCCTCTAATATGATGGTGAAATTAGGACATTTCCAGAGAAGCAGAAATTAAGGGAATTTGTTAAAACCAGACCAACCTTACAAAAGAAGCTAAAGGGAGTTCTTTGTACAGAGAACCAACAACAGCAAACAACCTACCATTAATGCACATGATGACATAACCCAGAAACCAACCCAATTATAGAAGTATCCAAAATAAATAAGCTTATAAGATTTTAAACAGGTAACCAGAGACATCAATTTGAAAATTAGGACAACTACAATCCAAAAAGAGGGAAAAAATTGTGTAGTTATAGAATTTCTAAATACTATGGAATTTGAGACAATTGCAAGACAAAATAGACTGTTGTAAATCTGGGAAGAAAACTATAAATCACAGGGTAACCTCAAAGAAAAATGATAAACTTCACATCACAATAAAAAAGAAGAGAGGCAAAAATATTTAGCAAATATGAAAACAATGGCAATGAAGGAAGTGATAACACAATTCATAAAATAACCCCAGAACAGAAAATTATACGGTACAAAGAAATCAGCAACACTCCAAAAAAATAAACTAAAAATAAATTCATACTTGTTGATAATTATACTGAATGTCAATGGAGTAAATGCACCACTCAAGAGATGGAGAGTTGCAGACTGGATAAGAAAACATAACCCATCAATATGTTTTCTACAAGAGACATACCTTAGAAAGAGACAAAAATAGACAATACATGAAGTAAATGGCAACCATAAAAGAGCAGGACTGGCAATATTAATCTCTGATAAAAATGACTTTAAGGTAAAAACCACCATAAGAGACAAGGAAGGACATTATATAATGATTAAAGGATTGATTGAACAAGAGGACATAACAATAATAAATATCTATGTACCCAATGAAAGAGCCCCAAAATATATAAATCAGACTTTACCAGAATTGAAAAGACAAATAGATGATTCCATAGTCATAGTAGGAGACTTTAATTCACCACTTTCAAATAAAGATAGAAAAAGTGGAAAGAAACTCCACAAAGACTCAGAAGAACAAAACAGTACAATCCACCAACTTGAACTTACAGATGTCTATAGAGCACTTCACCCAAAAACAGTATATATTCCTTTCCAGTGCACATGGAACATTTTCCAGGACACACCACATTAGGTCAAAAAGCAAGCCTCAATAAATTGAAATATTGCAAAGCATCTTCTCTGATGACAATGCTATAAAATTAGAAATCAACTATAGGAAGAGCAATGGAAAAAGAGCAAACACATGGAAACTGAATAACACCCTCCTTGAAAATGACTACGTAACAGAAGAAATAAAAAACTAAATTAAAAAATTCCTTGAATCAAACAAGAATGAAAATACAATATACCAAAATCTTTGAGACACACACAGTAAAAGCAGTGATCAGAGGCCAATTTATAGCAATAAATGTACACATCAAAAAAGAAGAAATAGCCAAAATCAAACCTTAGCCCAATCTCCAACAATTAGAAAAAGAGCAGCAATAAAAATGTCTACAGTCACCAGAAAAAAGAAATAATAAAGATTCAGGCAGAAATATATGAAAAGGAAAATAGAAAGAAAATAGAAAAAAAATCAACCAGACTAGAATTTGGTTTTTTGAAAAGAATAATAAAATTGACAAACCACTGGCAAGTTTAACAAAGGAAAAGAGAGAAAGAATATAAATAACTCGAATAAGAAATGAATTGGGCTAAAACACAAATTGGACAATGGTCACAACAGGACCAACAGAAATTAAAAGTATAGTATCAGCATACTATAAACAACTGTACTCCAACAAATTTGAAAAGCTAGAAGAAGTGGACTGATTTCTAGAAACATACTACTTACCTAAACTAATACAGACTGAGGTGGAAAATATGAACAGACCCATAACAAAAGAAGAAATTGAACAGGTCATAAAAAAAAAAACTACCAACAATAAAAAAAGGCCTGGTCCAGATGGTTTTACGGGAGAATTCTACTGAACATTCAGAGAAGAGCTGACAACAATACTACTCAAACTATTCCAGAACATAGAAAAGGATGGCATACATCCAAATTCATTTTATGAAGCAGGCATAACTTTGATACCAAAACCAGGCAAAGATACCACTCAAAAGGAAAACTACAGACCAATATCCCTCATGAATACAGATGCAAAAATCTTCAACAAAATCCTAGCCAATAGACTCCAATAACATAGCAAAAAAATAATACATTATGACCAAGTGGGGTTCATACCAGGTATGCAAGGATAGTTCAACATGAGAAAAACAATCAACATCATCCATCACATAAATAAAACAAAGGAAAAGAACCACATGATCATAATAATTGATGCAGAAAATACATTTGATAAAATCCAACACCCACGCTGGACAAAATTCTCAGCAAAATAGGTAGAAGGGAAATTACTCAGCATAATAAAGGATATATATATATAAAACCAACAGCCAACATTATTCTCAATGAAGAGATACTGAAACCATTCCCTATGAGAACAGGAACCAGACAAGGATGTCCTCTATCACCACTTCTACTCAATATTGTATTGGAAGTCTTAGCCAGGGCAGTAAGGCAAGAAAGGGAAATCAAAGGCACCCAAATTGTTAAGGAAGAAGTCAAACTATCCCTATTTGCTGATGGCATGATCCTATACACAGAAAACCCAAGAGACTCAGCAACAAAACTACTGGAACTAATTAAGAGATTTAGCATAATAGTGGAATACAAGATCAACATCCAAAAATAAGTTGGATTCCTCTATACCAGCAAAGAGATTACTGAACAGGAAATAAAGAAATCAATACCATTTTCAATAGCTACCATAAAAATAAAATACTTGGAAATAAATCTCACTAGGGACACAAAAGACCCGTACAAAGAAAACTACAAATCACTACTTCAAGAAACTATTAAGAGATCTACATAAATGGAAGAACATACCATGCTCATACATGGCAAGATTGAACACTGTGAAAATGTCAATACTACCCAGAGCAATCTATACATTCAATGTAATCGCAGTCCAGATCCCATCAACATTCTTTAAGGATATGGAAAAACCAATCACTAATTTTATATGGAAAGGAAAGAGACTTCAGATAAGCAAAGCGTTATTGAAGAAGAACAAAGTAGGAGGTCTTAATTTTCCGGATCTCAAAACCTACTATACAGCCACAGTAGTCAAAACAGTCTAGTACTGGCAGGTTTGCTGGTCTGATAGAGCCTGATGGAACCACTGAGACTATAGCCCCTAGTTGCCCTTTAGGTCTGAAATTGAACCCACTCCTGTGCTTTCCATCCAAACAAAAAATGAGGCATATGAGATGAACATTTACAACAGGTAGATACATTCCTTGGAGAGATCAATCATGGGAGAATAGAAAGGCTGTGTATGCACAGGAAGATAGTTCAGGGTGCAGGAGTACATGTGAGGGAAGGACACAGGGAAGGGGTAACTGGGGAGGAAGTAGGAGGGGAGCGGTTGCATTGTGGTAAATTGCAGTCAATGTCATGAGACAAAGTGTATGTGAGTTGCTATATGGAAAGTGAATTTGCACTGTAAACTGTCACCCAAATCACAATAAAAATTAAAAAAAAAAAAAAATCCTGGTGTACAATGACAGACACATAGACCAGTGGAACAGAATTGAGAATCCAGAAATAGATCCATCCACCTACGGTCAGCTGATGTTTAACAAAGGGATAAAATCCATTAAATGAGGAAGAGAGGGTCTCTTTAACAAGTGGTGCTGGCAAAACTAGATATCCATTTGCAGAAAAATGAAACAAGAGCTATACTTCACACTATAAACAAAAATTAAGATGGATCAAAGACTTAAATGTGAAACCTAAAACTATACAGTTCCTCAAGGAAAAAAGAGGGGCAAATTTAGAGGCTTTAATTTATGGTATAAAGAGACTGTCAAGCATAACCCAAAATGCACAAACAGCAGAAGATAAACTAGATGAATGGGTCCTTCTAAAAATTAAATTTTTATGTGCTTCCAAAGACTTTTCCAAAAGAGTAAAAAGAGAGCCTACAAGTTGGGAAAAAATATTCGTCAATGACATATCTATCTTTCAAGGGTCTTATATCTAAAATTTATATAAAACTTCAACACCTCAACAACAAATAGACAAAACAATCCAATTAAAAAATGGGCAGAAGACATGAACAGACACTTCACCAAAGAGGACATTCAGGCAGCAAACAAACACATGAAGAAATATTTACGATCATTTGCCATTGTTGTTGTTGTTTGTCATCGAGTTGGACCCGACTCATAGCGACTGCTCTTCCATGCAAATCAAAACACCAATGAGATACCATCTGGCCCTAGCACTAACAGTAAAGTTCAACAAGACAGTAAATAACAAATACTGGCAAGGATTTATAGAGATGGGGACTCTCATACACTGCTGGTGAGACTGTAAAATGATAGAACCACTGTGAAAAGCAGTATGACAATTCCTTAAAAAGTTGGAATTAGAAATACCATTTGATCTAGCCATCCCATTACTAGGTATATATCCTAAAAAATGAGAGCCAGGACAAGAACACATATATGCACACCCATGTTCATCGCAGCGCTATTTACAATGGAAATAACCTAGGTGCTCATCAACAGAAGAATGGATAACCAAACTATGGTACATACACACGATGGAATACTATGGAACACTAAACAATAAAGTAGAATCTGCAAAACACCACATACTGTGGATGAACTTGGAGGACATTATGCTGCGTGAAGTAAGTCAATCACAGGGGTACAAATACAGAAGTAGTTCATTATTGTAAAAAGTCAAGGAAAAGTTTACATATGGAAGGAGAAACTTTCTTTGTTGATTACCGGGGGTGGGAAGGAAGGGACGGGAACACTGCCAAAAAAAAAAAAAAAAA
>NW_006921630.1:2291090-2295323 GCF_000298275.1 Orycteropus afer afer
GGTCTTGCCTAAGGTTTTACATATTCCTGTGATGTGAGCCCTACATTGTAACTTTCACCTGTTGTTGTTGTTTGCTATCGAGTCGGCCCCGACTCATAGCGACCCCTCCTTGGGTTTCCGAGGCAGTATCACTACGGAAGTAGGATTGCCCAACCTTCCTTCCACCTAGTTAAGATAAAATGATTAAAATGATTAATGACTAATTAAAATGATTAAAATCCTGAAAAAATAATAACTTGGGGACAATTTTTGGAGGCCACCTTATACATAACCAATTACTGCCCCATTAAACCTGGAAAATATTTTAAAGTCCTATTTGGACAATATCATCTGCTATGTGGATCCCTGATTGAATGAAAATAGTCTTTCCCATTTACCAAAGGTTTCATTGTCCCTATCATACTCAATCTTCTGGTTTAGTGGAAAAGACTAATGGAACAATCAAAACCCAGCTTCAAAACTTTGAGAAGCTAAGTTTACTTTGCACTCTCTTTAGCCCTCTTAAACCTGAGGTCTACACCATTTGCACCCCACAAACTTACCCCCATGAAATATTTACTGACAGACCCATGGTCCTCCTTTATGTTGTTTGCTCTGATCCTAACATTATACAAGCTGATTTATTAAAATATTGTCAATCCTTAATGCAATACTCTAAGAAATATCTTTCACAGGTAAAGAAGTCTTTGGTGATCACAAAAAAAAAAACAAAAAAAAACAACTCACTGTCACAGAGTCAATTACCACTCATAGGGATATCCTTTGGGTTTCTGAGGCAGTAAATCTTTATGGAAATAGATAGATCAGTCTTCCTTCCATGTAGTGGCTAGTGGGTTTGATCTGCCAACCTTCTGGTTAGCAGTCAAATGCCTTAGGCACTAAATACAAAACAAAAAACACACTAATATCCCAGACTTATTTAACTCTGTCCCTGGAGAATATAAATATTGGAAAATACATCAACCAAAGGACTCATTAGAATTCTATTGGAAAAGACACTATTTAGTTATTCTTATGAACTCCTGTGCAGCAAAACTTGAGGGAGTTAAACCTTGGATCTGCCTATCCCAACTCAAGAAAGGTAAACCTCCTCTCTGGACCTGTTGACCCTCTGGAGACTTAAAGGTAACATTTAAACACCCTTGTTGCTAGCAGCAAGACACATCAGAGGTAGATGGCTGGTCCCAAGATCACAGAACAAGACTTCATGCAACTTGCTAAAATTTTTGTACTTTGCTTCATAATTGTAGCTATTCTTCTGTTTACTGCCTTATTACACACTTGTGATATTATCTTCTGTATCAGCATCTTATTTTTCCCATGTAAGTAAGTGAAGAAACTTAACTTTATTATTTTTGTGTTATTTTCATGTTATTTGCCTTATTTCTGGATAGCGTTTTCTTCTTTATGAAGTAATTTTTAAGTTTTATTTTACTACTTATAATATTTACCCTTAATGCTAGAGAGAAAATGTCTTTGTTAGATTAGCCCAATCAGTAGCTAGTGCCAGAATTTGACTGAATGTTGGATGTGTCACCCCTCTCCACAATCTAGACATCAAAGTTCATATCTATTAGCATCCCTTATAATGAATTATTTTATACCCCATGCTACTATTAACCTCAAGATCACTTTAAAAAAATTATTGTGATTTGAGTGAAAGTTTACAGAGCAAATTAATTTTCCATACAGCAGCTCACATACACTTTGTCTCGTGACATTGACTGCAATTTCCCACAATGCCAACAGATCCCCTCTCACTTTTTGCCCATAGTTACCTCTTCCCTGTGGACTTCCCTCCCATGTACTCCTGCCCCTGAGCTATCTCTCTGTGCATACATAGCCCTTCTGTTCTCCCTTGACTGATTTCTCCAAAGAGTGTATCTACCTAATGGAAATGTTCAACTCACATGCCTGTCTTTTGTTCTGCTGGAAGCAATAGGAGTGGGTTCAATTCCAGATCTGAAGGGCAGCTAGGGGCCATCGTCTTAGGGGCTCCAGCAGGCTCTACCAGATGAGCAAACCTGGTCCTTTTTATTTTTTTTTTTTTTAATGATTTTGATTCAATATCACTTTTAAATGAGCTATATGTGTCAGACTATGTCATCCTCCTGGATTAGCCCAACCTCAGGTATCATGCTTTGATTTAATCAAACCTATAACACCCAACCAGTCTGTGGAACACCTGAGCATGTGCTTTGCAAAATGTACAGGTGTTCATGTTTGCCAAATTAACTATTAGCTCCAACACAGAGAATTCCCTACATACTTTACCATTTTATCAAGTTAAAGCAAAGGAATTACCTGACTGCATAAAGAATGACTCATCTCCTCTTTGCACTAGATTCTAGGACCCTCTAAAAATGGGGGAGTTACCTATTTCATAACAATTTTTAACAGAATATTGGCTTGAGCAAGTTAATCAGAATATTCCCTTCCCACACAATTATACAAGAAATAATATGTCTTATGCTCCTTATAGGAGCTCTGGTAGCATAGTGTCTAACCAGAATGCTGGTGGTTCAAACCCACTAGCCACTCCTCGGGAGGAAGGTTGGGCAATCTACTTTCATAGTGATACTGCCTCAGAATACCCAAGGAGGGGTCGCTATGAGTCGGGAGCGACTCGATGGCACATAACAACAACATGCTCCTTATTGATATGTAATTTTATGTGGAAGATAAGATTACTCCACTAATAAAAGCCCAAATACAAGTTATGAACCCTACACTTGGGCATTACCTTGACTAGATGGATGAAACATGATTGATCAATGTACTTAGGCCTCCTAGGTATTCCTTTAAATATCTATTCCTATGATGAAAGCACACATTGAAGCAGTGATTTAAAGATCTTTGCCCCATATGAGGGATGTTGTAGAATATAATGAAAATCTTTTAGCCAACAGACCTTGTCTTAGTCCTCTAGTGGATGTCCACAAGTGGATGTCTTGAACAAACAGGTATTTATTCTTTTATTGTGTAGGAGGCTAAAAATCTGAGTTCAGACTTCCAGCTCTTGGTGAAGACTTTGTGTGTGTGTGTGTGTGTGTGTGTGTGTGGTTCCAGTACAGGGACCCTAGGTCCCAAGGACATTCTCCACTCCTGGCTCATCTTCTTATTGACAGTATGTTCTCCTTCTCTGCTTCCTTCTCTCTCCATTTGTCTGTTGTAAGATAAAAGGTGTTGCAGGCTACACACCAGGAATCTCCTTTTATATAGATCAGGGCTGTGATGGGATGAACAATGTTGCAACCCACGCTTAATCTTAAACCTTTTACAACTTATTGGCTTATTACATCAAACCACAACATGGGATATCTGCCACATTACAACATTATGTAATTTCTAAACAACTGAGAATCATGGCCCAGCCAAGTAGACACAAATTCTGGGGGGACACAATTCAATCCATGACAGACCTGGAGATGTATGGGTTTCCTTTGAGCCCTCTTACCAGTTTATGGCATCCCTGAACTAAGAGATCTATTCACAATTTGTCTGCTACCATGGTACAAACAATTGATGACATTACTGATGCAACAGCAGACCAACAGAAATCTTTAGAAACCCTTGTTAAGGTTATACTAGATAACATAAAAGCTCTTGATTTCCTTGTAGCCCAACAGGAGGAGTCTGTCGCACTGCTAATTCCCCTTGTTGTGCTTGGATAAACTTTTCAGGGGAAGATGAATGAGAATTTAGGTAGATTCACCAGGGAGCTACATGGCCTTATTTGATACTCCCTATGTCTGACTTTCCTTTTCTTAATATTTTTAGCTGATTATCTAATGGTATTGGTTCTTGGTTGCTGTTGTTCTTGTTAGGTACTATGGAGTTGGACCCGACTCACAGCGACCCTTCCTTGGGTTTCCAAAGCGGCATCACTGCAGAAGTAGTTTGCCCGACCTTTCCTCTGAGGAGTGGCTGTTGGGTTTGAACTGCCAGCCTTCTGGTTAACAGTCAAGTGCTTTAGGCACTAGGCTACCTTCTTGGTTACATTCCATATTTCAAACAGATTTGATTATCTTAATTACTACAATAATTATTTTAGGACTAATTAAATATATTACGAAATATTTGTCTAACACCCATACCCAAACTACTACATTCTTTGCCATGCCAAGAGTCATGTACTTTTCTGTAGGAGCTCTGGTAGCATAATGGCTAAGGCACTTGACTGCTAACCAGAAGGCTGGCAGTTCAAACCCACCAGCCACTCCTCGGAAGGAA
>NW_006921630.1:2296403-2309964 GCF_000298275.1 Orycteropus afer afer
ACTCTTCTGAAGGAAGATGGGACAATCTACTTCTGTAGTGATACTGCCTCAGAAACCCAAGGAGGGGTCGCTATGAGTCAGGTCCAACTCGACAGCACATAACAACAACAACAACAACTGATATTCTCATGTATTCCTAGTTCTATAATGCAGGGTGAGAGGAAAACTTTTACAAATATGCCATAATGAATTCTCACAGTTCACTGATATTATATTAGCCACCATCTATTGTAACTAGCTCAGAAGAAAGATTGGGCAATCTACTTCTGTATTAATACTGCTTTGGAAACCCAAGGAGGGGTCACTATGAGTCGGGTCCAACTCGATGGCACATAACAACAACAACAACAACATTGTGACTGGGTATGGTCTCTCTGACAGAGAGAGATCAGTTTTTTTCTTGAACTGGTATACAGTATTATTTGAGAATAGTTGATATTCTTATTTTCTTTGTAATTTGTTGTTTAATATATTTTGTTGTTGAGAATATACACAGCAAAACACAGACCAATTCAACAGTTTCTTTGTAAATAATTCAGTGAATGATTATACTCTTTGAGGTGTGCAATCATTCTCACCCTCTTCCTTTGAGTTGTTCTCACTAATAAACATAAATTCTCTGCCACTCAAAGTTCCTGTCCAATTGCTTGAATTGCTGTTGTCAATCTGATATCACATAGATTATTTTAAAAGAGCATACGTGTCAGCCTTCCAGTAAGATGGCAAAATAGGCAAAAAAGAGACAGACCCTCTTCAACAAAGAAAAGAGAAAAAAAATTGATGCAGATACAGAGGATAAACCTAGAGCTCTGAGCTTTGAAAGGAAGGATACAGAAGTGGATTAAACATCAACTAGTAGAAGAACCTGAGTGAAAACAGTGAATAAGATGACAAACAGAGCTGCAGACTGTCAACTACCCTGATGGCATAGACACCCTGACTATTTGCAAGAAGTGTTAGGACCTGAGAATGAACCTAAAAATCGGTCCTGCTCACCAAGGGCTGCATGGACAACTGCACTGGTGCCTGATGAAGAAAAAGGGAAACAGTAAAGGAGACAAACTGAGCTGTGGACTTTCAGCTATCTGGAGGGCCACCATTTTGAATGATTACAAGTGGCAGCCATTTTGGATATTTAAAGTGACAGCTTTCTCATTCAGATTCCAAGGACCTAAAAACCTGGCTCTGCTTGCCAAGAACAGCACAGACATACCAGGAGCTGATGACTGGAAAAGTGTTAGTTTGGGGCCTTTTATTCTCTTCCCTTTTCCCGGGTCCCATTTTTTTACCTGTGATTCTTCCTATCCCTCATTTTCCTTTTTGCATTTTTCCTATTTTTTTTTCCTCCTTATTCTTTTACTCTAGTTTTTTTTCTCTTATTTTCCTCCCTGCTCCAGATACTTTGGGACTTTTTTCCCCCTCTTTTTCTATTTATATTTCTTTTGTCTTATTAAGGTATTTCTTTGTATTTTGCCTCATTTATCGTCTTTCCTTTTTTCTTTTTTTTCTTTCTCTTTTTGGTGAATGTTCCTATGTGTTTATGTGGTATGTGTTTTTGTTCTCATTTTTAATTTGTTTTTTTTTTTTTTTTGATTGTTGGTTTTGTCTAACTTAGTGAGAGACCACAACTGTGCCCATGTGACCCAATCACACCCACATCTCCTGCAGCCCCCCCAATGAGTGAGGACCACCACTTGCTTCTGCACCAACTGGCCAACAATAAATGGCAGCAAATACAAGCCTGAGTCACCCTTAACTGCTCTTCACAAACAGCTAACAGAGATATGTGCACCCACTTTCATTCTATATCACACCAACCAGGAGATAGGTGGTGAGTTTGTAAGTGCTGCCAACTGAAAAAAAGTAGCACAACACTCTGCTTATTCAGATATAGCCAAACAAAACAAAGAAAATGAAAATTGTAGGTGAATCACTCCAACAATCACCAATTAAATATAAATACAACAAAGTCACAATATCTTGAAGACAACAGACAACCACAGTCCACACAAAGAAGCAAGATAAAGCAGGAGAAATAAGGGACCAAGATATAGACCCAGAACACACCTCTGAGGAAAAAGCAGCACTGGAACTCCCTGATAAGGAATTCAAAATAATTATATTTATGTATCATAAATGGATTGAGACATAGATCAAGGAAAACACTGACAAAATTGAGGAAAACACAGACAAAACCCTAGAACAATTTCAAAAGACAATGTAAGCACTAAATGACAAAATAAATGAAAAATTAGAAATGATGAAAAATATACAGGTAGAAATCCAGAAGATTAATACTAAGTTTTGAGAAATAGATAACATATTGAACAGGCAAAGGAGTAGAATCAAATCAATGTAGACAGAATTAGTGAATTGAAAACAAATACCTCAATACTTCTTTGAAAAGGGATCAATCAGAAAAAAAAAAATCAAAACAAAATGAAGAAAGCCTAAGATTCATGTGGAATTCAATCAAAAGAAATAACCGACGTGTAATTGGAATTCCAGAACAGGAAGAGACAAATGAAACCACAGAGAAAACTGTTGAAAATTTGTTGGAAGAGAATTTCCCCAATATTATGAAAGATGAAAGATGAGAATATATCCATTCAAGAAGTCCAAAGAACCCCAAAGAGGATAGACCCCAAAAGAAAATCACCAAGACATATCATCATCAAACTCACCAAAACCAAAGATAAAGAAATAATCCTGAAATAAGCATGAAAAAAACAAAAAGCCAACTACAAAGGGCAATAAATAAGCTCTGACTTACTGGCAGAAACAATGCAAGAGAGAAGGCAATGGGATGGTATATACAAAACCTTGAAAGAAAATAATTTCCAACCAAGAATTAAATACCCAGCAAAACTGTCCCTTAAATACGATGGTGAAATTAGAACATTTCCAGATAAGCAGAAATTAAGGGAATTTGTTAAAACCAGAAAAACCTTATGAGAGATGCTAAAGGAAGTCTCTGTCCTTTGCACAGAGAATCAACAGCAAAAAACTGACCAGTAACACACCATAACACAACTGACATAACCCAGATAACATAACCCAGAAACTAACCCAGTCATGGAAGTATCCAAAGTAAAAGAAGTTTACAAGATTGCAAACAGGGAACCAGAGACAACAACTGACTAATGTGGACAACTACAAGCCAAAGAGAGAGATAAAATTGTGTAGTTACAGAACTTCTAAATGGTGAGGTAGTCAAGACAACTGCAAGATAGACGACTGTTCTAAACTTGGAAAGAAAATTATAAATCACAGGGTAACCTCAAAGAAAAATGATAAACCTTCACATCAAAATAAAAAAAGAAGAGAGAGACAAATGTTTAGCAAATACTAAAACAAAGCAACAAAGGAAATGATAACACAATTTAAAAACAAAATGAACTCAGCACAGAAAATGATACTGAGCAAAGAAATCAGCAACATCCCAAAAAATAACAAAATGACATCAATAAATTCATATTTGTCGATGATTACACTGAATGTGGATTAAATGCACCACTCAAGAGTGGACAGTTGCACACTGGAAAAGAAAAAATAAGCCATCAATATGCTGTCTACAAGAGACACACCCTAGAGAGAAAGACAAAAATGGACTAAAAATCAAAGATTGGAAAAAGATATAACAAGCAAATGGTAACCATAAAAAAGTAGGAGTGGCAATATTAATTTCTAATAAAATTGACTTTAAGACAAAAACTATCATAAGAGACAAGAAAAGATATAAAATGATTACAGGATTGATTGAACAAGAGGACATAACCACAGTAATTATCTATGCACCCAATGAAAGAGCCTCAAAATACATAAACCAGACTTTAACAGAATTGAAAAGACAAATAGATGACTCTACAGTCATAGTGGTAGACTTTAATATATCACTTTCAATGAAAGATGGAACAACTGGAAAGAAATTCAACAAAGACACAGAAGAACTAAGCAATACAACTTGTCCTTAAACACATCTACAAAACACTTCACCCAACAATAGCACGATATACATTCTTTTCTAGTGCACATAGGACATTCTCAAGGATAGACCATATGTTAGGCCAAAAAGCAAGCCTTAATAAATTTAAAAATATTGAAATATTGCAAAGCATCTTCTCAGATCACAATGGTATAAAACTAGAAATTAACAATAGGTAGATCAATGGAAAAAAAAGAGAAAACACATGGAAACTGAATAACACCATCCTTAAAAACAACTGGGAAATAGAAGAAATAAAAGTGAAATAAAAACTTCCTTGAATCAAACGAGAATGAAAACATAACATACCACAATCTGTGGGACACAGCAAAAGCAGTGATCAGAGGCCAACTTATAGCAATAAATGCACACATTGAGAAAGAAGAAAGAGCCAAAATCAACACCTTAACCTAACACCTCCATCAGAAAAACACCAGCATAATAAAAGCCTACAGTCAGCAGAAGAAAAGAAATAATAAAGATTTGAGCAGAAATAAATGAAACAGAAAATAGAAAGACAATAGAGAAAAATCAAGAAGGCTAGAAGTTCATTTTTCAAAAGATTAATAAAATTGACAAACCACTGGCAAATTGAACAATGAAAAACAGGGAGAGAATGCAAATAACATGAGTAAGAAATGAATCGGGTGATATCACAACAGAATAAACTGAAATAAAAAGGATAATATCAGGATACTATGAAGAACTGTACTCCAACAAATTTCAAAACCTAGAAGAAATAGACAGATTTCTAGAAACACACTGCTGATGTAAACTAACACAGACTGAGGTGGAAAATTTGAACAGACACATAACAAAAGAAGAAACTGAACAGGTTGTACAAAAATTACCAACAAAGAGAAAGCCCTGGCCCAGATAGTTTCACTGGAGAAATATACCAAACATTCAAAGAAGAAATGACACCAATCCTACTCAAACTATTCCAGAATATAGAAAAGGATGGAATCCTCCCAAATTCGTTATATGAAACATGCATAACCTTGATACCAAAACCAGGCAAAGACATCACTCAAAAGGAAAACTAAGACCAATATCCCTCATGAATATAGATGCAAATATTTTCAACAAAATTGTAACCAATAGACTCCAACAACATAGCAAAAAAAAATTATACATTATGACAAAACGGGGTTCATCCCAGGTATGCAAGGATGGTGCAGGATTAGAAAAACAATCAACATCATCCATCCCATAAATAAAACAAAAGAAAAGAACCACATGATCATATCAATTGATACAGAAAAGGTATTTGATAAAATCCAACACCCATTCTTGATAAAAACTCTCAGAAAAAATAGGAATAGAAGGGAAATTCCTCAACATAATAAAGGGCATTTGTGCAAAAGCAATAGACAATATTAATCTCAATGGAGAGAGACTGAAACCATTCCCTTTGTGAACAGGAACTAGACAAGGATGCCCTCTATCGCCACTTCTATTTAACACTGTATTGGAAGTCTTAGCCAAGGCAATAAGGCAAGAAAGGGAAGTAGCAGACATCCAAATTGGTAAGGAAGAAGTCAAACTATCCCTATTTGCTGATGATATGATGCCATACATAGAAACCCAAAGAGACTCAGCAAAAAAACTATTGTAACTAATAGATTTAGCATAGTGGCAAGAAACAAGATCAACATACAAAAATCAGTTTTATTCCTCAACACCAGAACAGAGACTGCTAAAAGGGAAATAAGAAAACATAATGCAACACACTGCCACTGAGTCAGATCTGACTCATAACAACCCCTCCTTGGGTTTCTAAGGTGGCATCACTACAGAAGTAGATTGCCCAACATTCCTCCTGAGGAGTGGCTGGTTGGTTTGCACCACCAGCCTTTGGGTTAGCGGTCAAATGCCTTAAGCATTACACCACAATAGCTACCAAAAATATAAAATATTTGTGAATAAATCTTACTAGGGACACAAAAGACCTGTACAATGACAACTACAAAAGACTACTTCAAGAAACCATAAGAGATCTATATAAATGGAAGAACATACCATGTTCATGGATAGGAAGATTGAACACTGAAAATGGCAATACTAACTGTGGTAGTTAAGTCTGTATGTCGACTTGGCTGGGCCTGGTTGAATGGCTGGGACGTAAGTAGTATTCCCCACGATGAGACTGGTAATCAACATCATGGTGGAATCTACTGTGAGCACCTGAGTAGCTGCTTTTGGGATATAGTCTGCTTCCCGTATATAAGAAAAAGCCTTGGGAAATGGTCTCTAGCTTATGGCACAACTGAACCCTGCATGTAGCCGAGCCATTGTTCAGCAGCCTGCCATGCTCTGCTGATCCTGAGACTTTCAATGGACTTGAATCATGGCCTGCTGTGTTGTTTGGTACCATCGGGACTGCTGTTTTATTTGTCAACCCTGGGTTTGTCAGTCTCAGCAGCCAGAAGCTGTCTGAGTGAAGAAAAGCCTCTAGCGTCAGTGGGCTGGAAGCAGGAGGCAGAGCTGAAGCCCAAGGTTGAGAGGCTTTCACATAGCCGCTAGAGCCTGGCACCTTGAACTTTGACTTTTAGCCTCCCAACCTGTAAAAGAATAATATCCTGTTTTTTCATGCCATCCCGTTTGTGGTATTTCTGTTAGAGCAGTACTAGGTAACCAAAACACTACCCAAAGCAATCTATACATTCAATGCAATCCCAATCCAGATCCCATCAACATTCTTTAAGGATATGGAAAAACTAGTCACTAATTTTAGAGGTTTCCAACAGCTAAGGGAGACAAACTTATCTGTCAGTTTGTCATCCTGTGAGGCTTGTACATTGCTGTGAGGCATGAGGCTGTGCCACTGGTGTGTCACATGCCAGGAGAGTTGCATAAGGCATACAGGCTTCAATGCAGCTTACAGACTAAGACAGACTAAGTAGGAGAAGGAGCCCATCCACTTCTCAAAAATTGGCCAAGAAAAACCTTATGAATAGCACAGAAACACTGTCTCTATATTACTGGTCAACATTATGAATAGCTTGGAAACACTGTCTGACACAGTGCAGGAAGACTAGCCCCTTGAGTTGGAAGGCACTCAAAATAGGACTGGGAAAGAGCTGCCTCATTAGAATAGAAGCTGGATTCAGAAAAGAACATGGAACAAGGGATATCATAGCTGTTGTCAGATGGATCTTGGCTTAAGGCAAAGAATACCAGAAAGATGTTTACTTGTGTTTCATTGACTATGGGAAAACATTTGATTGTGTGGCTCATGACAAATCATGGATAACATTGAGAAGAATGGGAATTCCTGAACACTTGATTGTACTCATATGGAACCTGTACCTTGACCAGGAGGCTGTCATTCGAATGGAACAAGGGGATATGGCAGGGTTTAAAATCAAGAAGGGAGTGTGTCAGGGTTGTATCCTTTCCCCACATTTATTCAATCTATATACTGAGCAAATAATCTGAGAAGCTGGACTATATGAAGAAAAACATAGCATCAGGATTGGAGGAAGAACCATTAACAACCTGAGATACACAGATGATACAACTTTGCTTGCTGAAAGTGAGGAAGGTCAACTGCGAAGGAACTGTTTCAAGTGCTGAGAAGCAAGGATGTCTCCTTGAGGACTAAGGTGCACCTGACACAAGCCATGATACTTCCAATCGCCTCGTATGCATGTGAGAGCTGGACAATGAATAAGGAAGACCTAAGAAGAGTTGATGCTTTTGAGTTGTGGTGCTGGCAAAGAATGCTGAAAGTACCATGGACTGCTAAAAGAACTAACAGATCTGTCCTGGACGAAGTGCACCCAAAATGCTCCTTCGAAGCGAGAATGGCCAGACTTCGTCTCACCTATTTTGGCCATGCTGTCAGAAGGGACCATTCCCTGGAGAAGGATGTCATGCTTGGTAGGGTAGAGGGTCAAAGAAAGAGGGGAAGGCCTTCAACAAGATGGACTGACGTGGTGGCTGCAATGATGGGCTCAAGTATAGCAGGGATCATGGAGCTGGTGCAGGATTGGGCAGTGTTTTGTTCTGTTGTGCATCGGGTCACTATGAGTTGGAAACGACTCAACGGCACCTAACAACAACAACAACAGGCATTAGTGAGCTGAAGTACACCAGTTTTGGCCACTTTTGAATCAGACAACCATATGATCTACTATGCCAGGAATGACAAATTGAAGAGCAATGGCATGGTATTCATCATCACAAAAGATGTTTTGAGATCTGTCCCGAAGTACAATGCTGTCAGTGATGGGATAATATCCATACATCTACAAGGAAGACCAGTTAATATAACTATTATTCAAATTTATGCACCAACCACCAAAGGAAAAGATGAAGAAATTGAAGATTTTTATCAACTTCTGCAGTCTGAAATTGACCGAACATGGAATCAAGATGTGTTGCTTATCACTGGTGATTGGAATGCAAAAGTTGGAAACAAAGAAGAATCACTGGTAGTTGGAAAATTTGGCCTTGGTGACAGAAACAATGCTGGAGATCACTTGGTAGAATTTTGCAAGACAAAGAACTTACTCATTGCAAATACCTTTTTTCAACAACACAAACAGTGGCTATACACATGGATCACCAGACGGAGTACACAGGAATCAGATTGACTACATCTGTGGCAAGAGGCAACAGAAAAGCTCAATATCTTCAGCCAAAAGCAGACCAGGAGCTGATTGTGGAACAGACCATCAACCGCTCATATGCAAGTTCAACTTAAAGTTGAAGACAATTAAAACAAGTCCATGAGAGCCAATATATGATCTTGAATATATCCCTCCTGAATTTAGAGACCATCTAAAGAATAGATTTGATGCATTTAACACCAATGACCAAAAACCAGAAGAATTGTGGGATGACATCAAGAGCATCATCCATGAAGAAAGCAAGAGGTCTTTGAAAATATGAGAAAGAAAGAAAAGACCAAAATGGATGTCAGAAGAGACTCTGAAACTTGCCCTTGAGCGAAGAGTAGCTAAAGCAAATGAAGAAATGACAAGATTAAAGAGATGAACCAAAGATTTCAAAGAGCAGCTCAAGCAGACAAAGCCAATTACTATAATGAAATGTGCAAAGACCTGGAGTTAGAAAACCAAAAATGAATAACACACTCAGCATTTCTTAAACCAAAAGAACTGAGGAAAAATTTAAGCCTAAAGTTGCAATACTGAAAGATTCTGTGGACAAAATATTGAATGATGTAGGAAGCATCACAAGAAGATGGAAGGAATACACAGTCACTGTACCAAAAAGAACTGGTCCATTTCAGGAAGTGGCATATGTTCAAGAACCAATGGTATTGAGGGAAGAGGGAAGCTGTGCTGAGGGAATTGGTGAGGAACAAGGCTCCAGGAATTGATGCAATACCCACTGAGACGTTTCAACAAACAGATGCCCCACTGGAGGCACTTACTCAGTTATGCCAAGAGATTGGAAGACAGCTACCTGGACAAGTGACTGGAAGAGATCCATATTTGTACCCATTCTAAAGAAAAGTGATCCCACAGAATGTGGAAATTATCAAACAATATCATTAATATCGCATGCAAGTAAAATCTTACTGAAGATAATTCAAAAATGTTTGCAGCAGTATATTGATAGAGAACTTACAGAGGTGCAGGCTGGATTCAGCAAAGAATGTGTAATGAGGGATATCATTGCTGATGTCAGATGGATCTTGGCTCAAAGTAAAGAATACCAGAAAGATGTTTACTTGTGTCTTATGACTATGCAAAGGCATTTGATTGTGTAGATCATAACAAATTATGGGTAACACTGAGAAGAATGGAAATTCTAGAACATTTATTGTACTCATGAGGAACCTGAACATAGACTGGGAGGCTGTCGTTCAAACAGAAAAAGGGAACACTGTGTCAGGGTTGTATCCTTTCACCATACTTACTCAATCTGTATTCTGAGCAAATAATCTGAGAAGCTGGACTATATGAAGAAGAATGTGGCATCAGGATTGAAGGAAGAATCATTAACAACCTGTGATACACTGACAACACAACTTTGCTTGCTGAAAGTAAGGATGACTTGAAGTACTTAGTGATGAAGATTGAAGAATACAGTGTGCAGTATGGATTACATCTCAATATAAACAAAACAAAAATCCTTACTATTGGACCTAAAAGCAGCATTACAATAAATGGAGAAAAGACTAAAATTGTCAAAGACTTCACATTGCTTGGTTCTGCAATCGATACCAATGGAAGCACCAGTGAGGACATCAGACAATGTATGGCACTGGGCAAATCAGCTGCAAAGGACCTCTTTCAATTGCTGAAATGGTAAGATGTATGTCTCCTTGTGGATTAAGGTGTGCCTGACACAAGCCATGGTATTTTCAATCACCTCATATGCATGTGAGAGGTGGACAATAAACGAGGACTGAACAAGAGTTGATACTTTTGAAGTGTGGTGTTGGCAAATACTGCTGAAAGTACCGTGGACTGCTAAAAGAACAGGTCTGTCCTGGAGGAAGTGCAGCCAGAATGCTCCTTGGAGGCAAGGGAGGCAAGAATGGCCAGACTTTGTCTCACATACTTTGGTCATGTTGTCAGAAGGGACCATTCCCTGGAGAAGGATGTCATGCTCGGTAATGTGGCGGGTCCACGAAAAAGGGGACAGCCCTCAATGAGGTGGACTGACACAGTGGTGGTCACGATGGGCTCAAGTGTAGCAAGAATTGTGGAGCTGGTTCAGGACTGGGTGGTGTTTCATTCTGCTGTGCATAGGATCTCTATGACTGAGAGATGACTTGATGCCACCTAACAACAACAACAACAAATTTTATATGGTAAGGAAAGAGACTCGAATAAGCAAAGTAGTACTGAAGAAGAACAAAGTAGGAGGTCTCACACTCCTAGATCTCCAAACCTACTATATAGCCACAGTAGTCAAAACAACCTGGTATTGGCACAATGACAGACACATGGACCAGTGGAACAGAATTGAAAACCCAGAAACAGATCCATCAACTTATGGTCAGCTGATCTTTGACAAAGGGCTGAAATCCATTAAATGAGGAAGAAATGGTGTCTTTAACAAATGGTTCTGGCAAAACTTTCCATTTGCTGAACAAATGAAACAAGATCTGTACTTCACACTATACACAAAAATTAACTCCAGATGGATCAAAGATTTAAACGTGAAACCTCAAACTATAAATTTCCTCAAGGAAAAACTAGGGGAAAATTTAGGGGCCCTACATAACAACAACAAAAATATATGGCATGGGAGCGCTGGTAGTGTAATGCCTAAGGCATGTGACTGCTAATCAGAAGGCTGGCAGTTCAAACCCACTAGCCACTCCTCAGAAGGAAGATTGGGTAATCAGCCTCCATAGAGATACTGCCTCGGAAATCCAAGGAGGGGTCACTATGAGTCAGGTCTGACTGGACGTCAGTGAGGTTGGTTTCATTTTTAATATATAGCATAAATTGACTGTCAAGGATAACCGCAAATGCACAAACAGCAGAAGATAAACTAGATGAATGGGACTGCTAAAGAGACAAGGAGTCCACATCTTCTGACCTCCTCTTATCCCGAGGAAGACAGAATCATCATCAGCAGCCCCCAATACTATGGTCCTGGAATACATTCTGGGCCTGGAATAAAATTCACTCCCTGGAGTTGGCTCTCAGCCCAATAGTAAACAAGATGTACACGCAGACCACTCAACCCAGGGTGACATACTCACTTACTCTATGGAAATGAATCCCTTGGAACAACCGACCATGGGGCACCACAGCGGCAACATTCACACAGAGGAAATGCACACAGATGCATTATTCTGAGGGGCATGGGGGGACGGTTACTGGGCAGGGAGGGGAAAATAATGGGTTAGGGTTGGGGATAGTAAATGGGGAGTGAAACTAAAAAAAAAAGAGAGAGAGAGAGAGAAACTAGATGAATGGGACTGCTAAAGAGACAAGGAGTCTGCATCTTCCGACCTCCTCTAACCCCAAGGAAGACAGAATCACCATCAGCAGCCCAAGGTCTGTTCTTATGAGGCCAGACATGCTGCCACCCTCCAGCCCTCTTAATAACCTTGACACCAACCGTTCCTCCCATGGCAACCACCACCTCTCTGCTCGGTTCAGTAATTTGCTGCAGTTGCCACACAGAACTCACAGATTATGGAGTTTATTAGGGAAGCAACAGGTTATAATTCAAGTTCAGGAACATGCTCAGTCTCTCGCAGCCAGCCATCTCACTCAGCAGCTGGCAGTCTCTCTCATGAGCATGTCTTTCTCTCAGCAGCACATGTCTCTCACATCTCTCTCTCTCTCTCTCAGCTGCCCATTTCTCAGCCGGCTAGTGACACAATCCTTCTGCCTATAGGAGGGCTTCTTTTTAGCCTAGCAGAGTAGGCAAACTAACCAATCCGAACATCAGAATTCTATACGCCTGAGAGAACAAACTTCCCAGAGGATGCTCCACGCACCTTCAACAGAAATACACCAGGTGGATACCTTTAACAATCAGCCACTCGGTTGCTCATGGCAAAGTGGGAGTTACAAAAATTATGGCTAGAAAAGCCATACCAGGTAATGTACTATACCACAGGGACATTCTAAAAATTAAATTTTTATGTGCTTCAAAAGACTTCTCCAAAGAGACAAAAGAGAACCTATAAGTTGGGAAAAAATATTCAGCAACAACAAACAGTATGAGGACCTTCTCTAAAATGTATAGAAAACTCCAACACCTCAACAACAAAAAGATGAACAATCCAATTAAAAATGGGCAGAAGACATAAAAAGACACTTCACCAAAGAGGATATTCAGGCAGCCAACAAACCCATGAAGAAATGTTCATGATCATTAGTCATTAGAGAGATGCAAATCAAAACACCAATGAGATACCATCTGGCCCTGTTCAAAGTTGAACAAGACAGAAAATAACAAATGCTGACGAAGATGTGGAGAGATTAGGACTCTCATATACTGCTGGTGGGATTGTCAAATGATACAACCACTGTGGAAAGCTGTATGGCAATTCCTTAAAAAGCTGGAATTAGGAATACCATTTGACCCAGCAATCCCATTACTAGATATATATCCTAAAGAAGTGAGAGCCAGGATGAGAACACATATATGCACACCCATGTTCACTGCAGCACTATTTACAATAGCAAAAAGATGGAAACAACCTAGGTGCCCATCACTAGAAGAATGGATAAGCAAACTATGGTACATACACACAATGGCATACTATGCAACACTAAAGAATAATGTGGAATCTGCAAAACACCACATAATGTGGATAAATTTGGAGGACACTATACTGAGTGAAATAAGTCAATCACAGAATGACAAATACTGTATTAGGTCACTACTGTAGTAAGTCAAGGAAAGGTTTACACATGGAAGGAAATTCTCTTTGCTGGTTACCAAGGGTGGTGGCAGAGGGGAGGGAACACTGCAAAAAAATAAATAGAAATGAAAAAAAAAAAAGAGCATAACATTCAAGGCCAATTTATTACTATTATTATTATTTATTGTGATTTGGGTGAAGATTTACAGAGCAAATTCACTTTCCATACAGCAGTTCACATATACTTTGTCTCATGTCAT
>NW_006921630.1:2310593-2312519 GCF_000298275.1 Orycteropus afer afer
GCTACTCACCAAAGTAGAAGGTAGAACAATGTTTTGTATAGTGTGTTCTGCCAATTGGGCTTGATGTCCCCTGTGACTATGGTCCCAAACCCGCAGGATCAACTACTTGGTTGCTCTGGGTAGCTGACTGTGACCAAGCAGTGACCACAACCTTGCCCTTTGTCAACTCTACTATACACCTGGGAATTCTGGTTATTCACCTAAACTTATAGGACCATTGTCTGCCAATCCTATATATGATCTTGGATATACTCCCCATTTTATAGACATACCTAATCGTTTAGCCTGTCCACCTATCTATCCATCCATATACCCATGTTTATCAAGGGCAAATTTTTTTAACTACTTAAACTACATGTCAGTTTAAAGATTATGTCAGGGCAATAATTTCAGAGGTTCATCTACCCTATATGGCTCCAGAAAGTCTAAGGTCCATGAGAATTTGGAATTGTGTTCTACACTTCCCCACTACTAACCAATATTCTTCTTTGGAATCTTTTATCAATACTTTCAATAATGGTAGCCAAGCATTCATCCAGTTCTTCTGGTCTCATGGCAAAGGACTCAGTGGTCCAATGGAAGCAATTAGCTGTACATTCCACATCCTCCTCCTATTCCTTACTCTTTTTTTCCCTCTGTTGTTCCAGATGACTAGAGACCAATTGCTGTTCCTTAGCCACTTGCAAACTTGTATTATTAATATTCTTGATCTTGGTTACTAAAGGAAAAAAAAAAGCATATGCTAGAAAAATAAGTGGTTAAAGGAGGTGAAAGTTTTCATTATCATTATAGAATTCATAAATTTCCTCAGTCATCAAGTCTAGAAAATATCTTCTATATATCAAGATCCTGCAAACATTGTCTGTCTTCATACTTATGGCAGACAGGCCACATACTCAGATGTGGGAGGCAGGGGAGGAGCCAGGCCAAGACAGAGCCACAGGATCCAGGTAAGGGGAGAGAGACAGGCCACACACCCAAGAGGCAGGAAGGTGGGGAAAAGCCAGGGACAATAAACCTGTGGGATCCAGGTAAGGGGAGGGCAGAGATGTTTCGAACAGCTAAGGAAGACAAACGGGTCTGTCAATTTGTCATACTGTTGCGGCTTGTGTGTTGCTGTGAGGCTTGAGGCTGTGCCACCAGTGTCTCAAATGCCAGCAGGGTTGCACATAGCGCACAGGTTTCAACGCACCTTACAGACTGAGATAGACTAGTAAGAAGGAAGAGGCCATCCACTTCTCAAAAATATTGGCCAGGGAAATCCTTATGAATAGCAGAGAAACACTCTCTGATACATTATTGGGCAACTTTGTGAATAGCCCTAAAACACTGTCTGATACAGTGCAAGAAGACCAGCCCCTTAGGTCAGAAGGCACTTAAAATACAAGTGGGAAAGAGTTGCATTATCAGAGTAGAACCAACCTTAATGATATGGATAAAATAAAGCTTTGGAGACCTCCATTTGCTGACATAGCATGACTTAATTTGAGTAGAAATAGTTACAAACATCCATTAATAATTATAACATGGAATGTATGAAGTATGAATCTAGGAAAATTGAAAGTTCTCAAAAATGAAATGGAATGCATAAAAATGGATATCCTAGGCATTAGAGAGCTGAAATGGACCAGTTTTGGCCATTTTGAATCAGACAACCATATGATCTTCTATGCTGGGAATTACAGTTTGAAGAGGAATGAAGTGGCATTCATCATCACAAAGGATGTTTCAAGATCTGTCCTGAAGTACAATGCTGTCAGTGATAGGATAATATCCATACACCTACAAGGAAGACCAGTTAATATTGTTGTTGTTGTTGTTGTTATTTGCCATCGAGTCAGCCCCGACTCATAGAGACCCCTCCTTGGGTTTCTGAGGCAGTATCACTATGGAAGTAGGAATGCCCAACCTTCCTTCCAAGGAGTG
>NW_006921630.1:2315775-2325123 GCF_000298275.1 Orycteropus afer afer
TGACATGAGACAAAGTATATGTGAACTGCTGTATGAAAAGTGAATTTACTCTGTAAATCTTCACCCAAATCCTAATAATAAATAAAAAAAAAAGAAATGCAAGCTGGATTCAGAAGAGGATGTGGAAATCAGGTATATCATTGCTGATGTCAGATGGATCTTGGCTCAAAGTAAAGAATACCAGAAAGATGTTTACTTATGCTTTATTGACTATGCAAAGGTATTTGATTGTGTGGATCATAAGAAATTATGGGTAACATTGAGAAGAATGGGAATTCCAGAACACTTAATTGTACTCATGAGGAACCTGTACATAGAGACAAGGAGGCTGTCATTCTAACAGAACAAGGGGACACTGCATGGTTTAAAATCAAGAAGGGAGTGTCTCAGGGTTGTATCCTTTCATCATATTTATTTAATCTACATGCTGAGCAAATAATCTGAGAAACTGGACTATAAGGAAGAAGAACATGGCATCAGGATTGCAGGAAGAATCATTAACAACCTGCAATATGCTGACAATACACCTTTGCTTGCTGAAAGTGAGGATGACTTGAAGCACTTACTGATGATGATTAAAGAATAAAGTCTACAGTATGGATTACATCTCAATATAAAGAAAACAAAAATCCTCACAACTGATCCTATGAGCAGCATCACGATAAATGGAGAAAAGTTTGAAGTTGTCAAAGACTTCACATTGCTTGGTTCTACAATTGATGCCAATGGAAGCACCAGTCAGGACATCAGATGACATATAGCACTGGGCAAATCGGCTGTAAAGGACCTCTTTCAAGTGCTGAAGAGCAAAAATATCTCCTTGAGAACTAAGATGTGCCTCACATAAGCCATGATATTTTCCGTCACCTCAAATGCATGTGAGAGCTGGACAATGAATAAGAAAGACCAAAGAAGAGTTGATGCTTTTGAGTTGTGCTGGTGAAGAATGCTGAGAGTATCATAGACTGCTAAAAGATCTAATAAATCTGTCCTGGAGGAAGTGCAGCCAGAATACTCCTTGGAAGCGCGAATGGCCAGACTTTGTCTCACCTACTTTGGTCATGTTGTCAGAAGGGACCATTCCCTGGAGAAGGATGCTTGGTTAGGTGGATGGTCGATGAAGGATGGCAAGGCCCTCAACAAGATGGATTGACACAGTGGCTGCGGCGATGGGCTCAAGTATAGCAAGGACTGTAGAGCTGACTTGGGACTGAGCAGTGTTTCATTCTGCTGTGCTATAGGGTTGCTGTGTTGGAAGTGACTCGACAGCACCTAACACACATATTTACACTCTCCAATAGTTTTGCTCTTCTCCATTTCTATTACACATACTGTATTGGCAAAAATTTGCCTTGGAAGAAGTAGCTAGAATGCTCCTCAGAAGTGAGGATGGTGAGATTTCATCTAATGTACTTTGGACATGTTATCAGGACGGATCAGTCCCTGGAGAAGGACATCATGCAGGGTTAAATAAGGGTTAGTGAAAAAGAGGAAGACCCTCAATAAGATGGAGTGAAACAGTGGCTCCAACAACAGCCTTCAGTGTAGTGTTTTATTCTGTTGTACACTGGGTTGCTATGAGTTAGATCCAACTCAATGACACCTAACAATAACATGTGCAAGAATAGTGGTGCTACTGATCCAACATCAATAACACAAACAAAATTGAGAGCTGATTCTCAATAAATGTGCTAGCAATTGTCACTTTGCTTTCAAATTTTCCAACCTACCTTCATATTCCTAAATTCATTAATATTTTAAAAATGAAAGTCTGTTTATATCACTCCCCTATTTAAATCTCTCATAACCTCTTGGTGTCTTCAAGAAAAACCAAATTTCTTGCGATGGTAGGGAAGGACATTTAACAAGCTGTCTCTTGCCTACCTTCCCAGCTTTATCTGTTGGTCTCTCCATTCCTGGTAAACTTGCCATTCCCTGCACATACCATGGAGTGACACAGTGGTGTTACACACCTCCACACTCTTCCTGTATGTTTCCTTCTACCTAAAGTAACAAGCTTAGCTCTGTTTCTACCACCCCAGTCAGATTAATTTCTACTCATCTCTCTAAATTCTGCTCAAGCACCTCTTCTTCAATGAACTTTATAAGCTCTCTCTTCAATAATATATCACTTCCCACTACTTTATTTCCCCTTTCCCTTTGACCCACACCATGAAGACTGTATTTATGAATGATTATATTTGTCGTCTGTACTTTCATAGCACTTTCTAAATAACATTCTTATAGGACTCTTATACCATGTATGCATCCTTTATTTTCTCACGTCTCTTCCACTAGACCTCTTTGAAGCAAAGCTTATGGCACTTCATCTTTTTCACAACAGCACCTAACAGTGTGCCTCAGTCATAGACGATGCTTAGTAAACACATGTTAAAAAAAATAAAAAATGATTAATTAACTGAATGAATGAATGAGTGACAATAATACTGAAGAAAGGAATGAACAAATGAATGAATGGATAAATCCATAAATGAATAATTAAACCAGTGGATATGTTCATGTACACTTTGTAACCAGTGGCTCCTGGCTGAAGATGACCAGCATGAATAGAGATTCAATCTGTGTTTCTTTTCTCAGCAGGAGGAACTGGCTCCCCAGGGAGGAGTCACATCATTGACACTGTACTCATTAGTGCTCATAATCTAATCAGAACTAACTGGAACTGACAAAAGGAAAGTGAGGGTCCTTACGCAAATGACTATGCATCATGAAGGCCACAAAAATTCCTTCCATCCTTTACATGAAAATACTAACCTCTCTTTTCAAATGCTGCCATCAGGGACACAAGTAGGATCTGGAACCTGTTGCCCATTGCCATCGATCTGATTCTGACTCAAAGTGACCCTATAGGACAGAGCAGAACTCTCCCATGGAGTTTCCAATGCTGTAATCTTTACAAAAGCAGATTGACACATCTTTCTCATTTGGAGTGGCTTTTGGGTCTAAACTGCCAACCTTTCAGTTAGTAGCTGAGCACTTAGCCTCCATGCCACCAGGGCTCCTTTCATGAAACCCAAAATGATGAAGCATATTCATACTAAGGAAAATTCTTCAAAATTGAATGAGACAAATGAAAGGAAATACCATGTTATATAATGGCCTCTCAACTTTGTGCTTCCCATCTTGTCTCCCCTCTCCACAAAAAAAAAAAAAAAAATTCATTTTACCATTATTGAATATATTTCTTTAAAGCTACCCTTCTTAAACATTTCAATAACTCTTTGTTGCCTTCATGATAAATGCAAACTTCCTTCAATGTGTTTCATAAACCAGCCTGTTTGCAATTTCAGTCATAATAAATAACACCATGCCCTGTCTCACCTCTTCCCCTTTGTATCTGCTTTTCTATCCACACCACTCCATCCCCATAACCTATCCCCTGGTTATCTTTCAGTTCTTGGTTTATATATCAGTATTTCCATAAAGTTTTTTATGACTTCCCTAATCTTATTTGATTTACCTGCTTTGTTCTCCAATATACCCTCTTCTTTTTCTCTAGAAAACTGCAGTCACCTGTAATTTACTTACTGATGTCCCCTCTAGATTAGAAGCTCATTTAGGGCAGGAACTATTGTATCATCAATGCTAGCACCATGACAGGCAAATAGTGGGTACTCATTAAATGATTTTACTAAATGAGGGAATTCACAGTAAGGTCCTGAAACTTGTGAATAATCAAAGTCTGATGAAAACTCTATATTTTTATGTTATTTTTTGATTGCCTGAGTGTATTCACACCTCATTATCTCATTTAACTCCTATAAAAATCCAGTGAAAGAGCAGCAGTCACTAACTAAACACTGTTGATTATCCACTTAATAGCCATGCTGTTTTTCTTCCATGTTGTCAGAGCCTTGATTTTCTTCTGAGGTCCACTCCTTCTCCAAGTAACTATAATAAATCCTAATGGATCTGAGGTAATTCTGGTGGCTGTGTCAGCCTGTTTCCCTAGGAAACAGAGACTAGGGCAAGACTTAACTGTTAGTATGTTATTGTGAGGTATAACGCTAGGACACCAAAAGTGAAGGAAGAATGAAATGGGCAGGGAACAACTGGAAGTAAATAAAAGTGGATCCTTTACCAAGTTGACCATCATTGCAGAAAGAGATATAAAGTTACCTGCCCACTCAAGATGTCTCCATATAAGCTATATAAAAAAACCATGCTTCAGAACAGGCCATCAGAGGGAAGAATAAAGAAGGAGTTTATCTACAAGTTCCTTCACATTCTGGCTCCCCTTGGTAAACCTTTGTCCATAAGGAGTTAACTTCCCTGCACTTTAGGTTGTATAAACTCCTGGTTCCATATCCTGCTGGTGTTGTGCTTCATCTAAGTACAAGAGTGGTGGGAAGAGCCAGAGACTAAGTAAAATGGGGATTTGCGTGGAACTGCCAAGGATCCGGATGACAAGAAAGTAAGATGATATATACAGAAAAGGGTCAAAGATGGTAGTATTTGCAGGGACTAGCTTAAGGATTGACATGTGGGAAGTCTGCTGGTCAAAGGGGTAAGGTATGGTAAAACTTTTTACAGACATTCTGAGAGACACTAGGAAAATATTGCATATTGAAGGAGGATACAAGATGGTAGACTAGGCAGATACACTATCCACATTCTTCACAACAAAGATTCAAGAAACAGATACAGATAACAATCCTGGAACTCAGACCTTCAAAGGAAAGGATAAAGAAGTAGATCAAATACCGATGAAACAAAGAGACTGAACAAAACGGCAAAAGAAGACATATGGAACAACCTCCCAGTAACAAGAGGCATGGCCACTCCCCAATCCTCACCCAGCCAATGCCCAGTCATATCCCTCCTACTGTCAGTGCTATGCTGCTTTATATTTTTTTTCTCTTTCTTCTTAGTTCTTTCCCTCTCCCCCTTTTTATTTTTTTCTTCCTTTTCCCTCATCTTTTTTTTTTTCCTTGACATCCTGCCCCCTGTTGCCTCCAGGATTAGCAGCACACACCTACACCCCTCCCTGTCAGCAGTGTATTCCTATGAAGTGAGCACTGCTCTCTAGCAACAGCTATGTTAGGTGTCAAGTGCTTGTACCAAAACTGTGTTGCTATTGTTTTTCTCTTTCTCTTTTTTTCTTTTACTCTCATTTTTCTCTTTCCTTTTTTCTTTCTTCTTAGGCCTTCTCTCTTCCCTTCCTTGCTTTTTTGGTTTTTCTTATTCCTCTTCCACATCCCTTTTACTTTTTAAATATTTTTCCCAAGCAACCAGGAGTCACTGATCCTACTCAGCCATACCCACCACACCTGCCACCCCTCCCACTAGACAAGTACCATAACCTTCTCCAGCACAATTGGGTCAACAGCAGATGCTGGCCCACACCCAACAAGCCTGTACTCAGCTGCTCTGCACAACCAGCAATCAGAAACTCATACCTACAGTCCCTCCTGCTAATTAATCCTCCTAGGTAGTCAGTGCCCCTGTGTTACCAAACTAGTGACCAGTTAGCACACCTGTCCTGTTGAAAAGATATATTAAAAGAAAATGAAACAAAAAATTAGGTTAGGCAAACAAGCATACAATCAACAAATTAATACAATAACACCACAATGTCTTCAAGACAATAATTTCAAATCACACACACAAAAGAACAAGACAAGACTGAAAATCTTCCAAAGGAGAAAATGCTATTGGAATTACTTGATAAGGAATTCAAAAGATTTATACTTAAGTCCTTTTAGCAATTTAAGAAAGATACCAACCAAACTACAGAGAAAAATTAAAAATAAAATATAAAACAGGAAAAACACTCTAGAAAAATTCAGGAACACAATACATGAACAAATTAACAAAACAAATGGAAAATTAGAAACAATACAAAAATGGCACATAGCAATCCAGAAGATTAATACTAAAATTTCAGAAATAGATAAAGCATTTGAAGGTCCAAGAAGTAGAATTAAATTAATGAAAAACAAGCAAAAATGAAGACAAATCTCTTAATATTAATCTTTCAGAGGAACAATCAGAAAAGGAATTTTAAAAAAAGAAGAAGAAACCTAAGATTTATGTGAGACATCACCAAGAGAAATAATTTACAGAAAAAGACACCCTCTCAAAAAAAAAAAAAGAGAAAACTATTGAAGATTTGTTTGAAGAAAATGTCTGTAACATCATGAAAGATAAAAAGACAAGTATTCTAGATGCTCAACAAACCCAAAATATAATAGACCCCAAAAGAAAATCACCAAGACATCATAATCAAACTTTCCAAAACCAAAGACAATAAAGAATGCTGAAAGCAGCTCAGGAAAAATGAAAAGTTACGTACAAAGGAGTAATACAAGGATTCAACAAAGTGGCAGGGTACAAGATCAACATGCAAAAATCAGTTGGATTTCTTTACAGTATCAAAGAGAATTACAAGAAGGAAATCAAGAAAACAATTTATAATAACCACACAAAAGATGACGTACTTAGGAATTAATCTACTAGAGACACAAAAGACTTCTACAAAGAAAACTAAAAAATACCATTACAAGAAACCAAAGGGAACTACATAAATGGAAGAATATATCATGCTGAAGGACAGAAAGAGTTAACATTGTGAAAATGTCAATACTATCCACACTGAAGTACAAATATAATGCAATCACAATCTAGAGTCCATCATTATTATTTAATGAGATGACAAAACTAATCACCCACTTTATATGGAAAGGAAAGATACCACAGAGGATCAAAGCACTACTGAAAAAAAATGAAAAAAGGTGGTGGCCTTACACTTCCCAATCTTAAAACCTAACCACAGTACTTAAAACATCCTGGTATTAGTACAACGACAGATACATAGGCCAATGGAACAGAATTGAGAGCCCAGAAGTAACTCCATCCACATAGGAACAGCTCATCTTTGACAAAGAGCCAAAACCCATTAAATGGAGAAGAGATAGTCTCTTTAACAAGGAGTACTGACAAAACTGGATATCCATTTGCAGAAAAATGAACCAAGATCCACATCTCTTACCATATACAAAAACTAACTCAATATGGAACAAAGATCTAAATGTAAAACTCAGAGTTCAAAATGGAGTCGAGCCAGTGAGCAGCACGCTGTATCCCTCTGGGATCTAAGCTCTTGGAAAACTAGCCACAATAGTTTGAATTAGGAATTCTGGTGTTCTGAACAGCTCACAGAATCAGAGTACATCAAACCCAGAAGATCAGAATTAGAGGAAAGGCACAGGGAGATTATTTAGGAAAGAGCTACTGGAGGAGGACAGACAGGCACCCGAGAGAGGCACTGGAAACTCTTCTGGAGCAGTCACTGTGTGCCGGGCTAGGGCACCCACCTGAGATCCAGGAGCCAAGAGGGAGGACGTCTTGTAACAGCTTACCAGCGACCACTCTTAATATTACGGTGGGAAGCGGCAGAGACCTGTCTCCAGCAGCTTATCTTGACTTTTTGGAGGAATTTGGGTCTTCTGGGTGCTGGCGGCAGGAACAGACACCTCCACTGATATTCGGAGGAAAAGTTACTGTTGCGACAGGAAGGGTAGCTCCCTCCCCTCCCGGTGGGTCACAGAGTAGACTGGGGTCAGACTGGGAGACATCATGCTTTTCTTTGTCACAGAGATCGGGACCACAGGTCCCTAGCAGGTACTCCCCCAACCATAACACAGCTGAAACTGCACACATTTTTGGCACTGCAGCTGGGCGGTATCACAGACAAACTCCAGAGCTGGCCATTAGTGATCTGGTGGGATTACGTCAGCACCGCGGGCACACTGAACAGGTAGAGGGAAGAAACCGCACTCCCTGGATTTTTGCCTTGAGGCCGTTCTTTAGCGCTGTGGGGCCGCGGAGGCAGGATCTTTGAGTGTCCCTGAAATTGGTGGAAATTTGAGACACTCTAACAATAAGAATCTTTCCTGAGGTTGAGCTGCAGTCTTGCAAATAAATGCATCATCAAAAATAGCCTGCCTGCTCAAAGTACTGGAAATCGACCCTAGCAACACCAAGCTTTCCTCTTCGGCTCCCACCTTCTCCGCCAATATCTTCACTCACTCAATAGAAGAAAACATATTCAGCCAATTACCATAAAACCTCCCGCTTCAAACTCTAAACCCTCTTTACGACAAACAGAAACACATATCCACACTACACACAGGGATTCTACTACCACAAAGAAAACAGCAGAGCAACCCAACACACTTGAATCAATAATAATAATAATTAAAAAAAAAAAGTTTCACCTTTTCAAAATATTAAACCATAAAACCAAGACAAAACTAATCAACATGTAACCAGCAGCTAGTGACAACCTAAAGAGACAGCACTCTACCAGATTCCAGGGACTTAAGAAGAGGTTCTGCTTTCCAGTAACCCCAACAACTCTCCAAAAGTGCACTACACAACCGAAAAGGTCCTAGTCTACACCCTCTTTTTTTTTTTTTTCTTCTTTCTCTCATGGTTAACACCATCCCTTGTTGGTTTGTTTTTATGTTTTGTTTTGTTCTGTTTTTGCTTTTATTTTCTTTTGTATTGTTGGTTTGTTTCTTTGTTTGTTTTCTTTATTCATTCTTCTCCTTCTCTACCTTTATAAGCTCAGCGACCTATCCCCAGATATTGCAGATTTATCTGTTTTCTTCTTCTTTCCCCCCCTTTTTCTTCTTTTGGGTTACTGGTCCTGTGTGATTTCAGGGTGCATTTTTTGTCCATGGGCTTATAGTTTTTTCAATGGTTATTCAATTGTAATTTTTGCCTAACTGACTGGGAGACAGCAACAGTCCTCATAAGATACAAGTAAACCCACACCTCCTGCAACTTCACTTACTGAGCAAGAGCCAGCAACTCTTTCTCTACCAAAGGGCCAATGATAAAAAACCACCAAGAAGAGCCTAAATTACCCTTGGCTGCTCTTCACAAATAATTAACAGAGAGCTTAATACAATACCATGATGCCTCAGAAACAACAGACCATCACAGTCCACACAAAGAAGCAAGATAAAGCAGTAGAAACAAGAGAACAGGATACAGACCCAGAACACATCCCTGAGGAAGAAGGAGTATTGGAACGCTCTGATAAGGAATTCAAAAGAATGATATTTAGGTATCTTCAAAGGATTGAGAGATAGAACAAAGAAAACACAGAAAAAACCTTAGAAGAATTCAGGAAGAAAATGCAAGAACAAAATGACAAAATAAATGAAAAATTAGAAATGATTCTAAATCTACAGATACAAATCCAGAAGATTAATACTAAATTATTAGAAATAAATAACACATTGGAAAGGCAAAGGGGTAGAAATGATGCAATGGAAGACAGAATTAATGAGATTGAAGACAAATACCTAAATACTT
>NW_006921630.1:2330704-2334760 GCF_000298275.1 Orycteropus afer afer
TCCAACACCTCAATAACAAAAAGACAAACAATCCAATGAAAAAATGGGCAGAAGACATGAATAGACACTTCACCAAGGAGGATATTCAAGTGGCCAACAAACATATGAAGAAATGCTCATGATCATTAGCTATTGCTATTAGAGAGATGCAAATCAAAACAATGAGATACCACCTTGCTCCAGCACTAGTAGCAAAGTTCAACAAGACAGAAAATAACAAATGCTGTCAAGGTTGTGGAGAGACTGGGACTCTCATACACTGCTGGTGGGACTGTAAAATGGTACAACCAGTATGGAAAGCAGTATGGCGACTCCTTCAAAAGTTGGAACAAAAATACCATTTGACCCAGCTATTCCATTACTAGGTATATATCCTAAAGAAGTGAGAGCCATGACAAGAACAGACATATGCACACCATGTTCTTCACAGCACTATTTACAATAGCCAAAAGATGGAAACAACCTAGGTGTCCATCAACTGAGCAAATAATCTGAGAAGCTGGACTTTATGAAGAACGTGGCATTAGGATTGGAGGAAGAATCATTAACAATTTACAACATGCAGAGGACACAGCCTTGCTTATTGCCAAAGGGGTAGGGAGGCTGCATCTTCTGAACTCCTCTAACCCCACAGGAGGAAGACAGAATCACCATCAATAGCCCAAGGCCTATTCCTGTGAGGCCAGACATGCTGCCTCCCTCCAGACCTTTCATCAACATCAACATCAACCGTTCCTCCCACAGCACCCACCACCTTTCTACTGGGTTTGATAATTTGCTGCAGTGGTCACACAGAACTCACAGATTATGGGGTTTATGAGAAGCACCAGGCTACAATTTAAGTTCAGGAACAATACTCAGTCTCTCTCAGCCCACCATTTCTCAGCCAACAGTCTCCCTCAGTCTCTCTCCCAGCAGCACATGTCTCTCAGTGTCTCTTTCTCAGCAGCACGTGTCTCTCAGGAGAGCATTTCTCCCAGCAACATGTCTTCCTCAGCCAGCAGTCAGAGAGACTCCTTCTGCCTTTAGAAGGGCTCCTTTTGAGCCTGGCAGAGTACCACACTAACCAATCATAACATCAGAATTCCAAGTACTTGAGAGAGTGAACTTCCCAGAACATTGCTTTGTGCCATGCTCAACAGAAATACCCCAGCTGGATAACTTTAACAATCAGGAGTTTCTCGGTTGCTCATTGCAAATTCCACCACGGAGTTTACAAAGACTTATGGCTAATTTACTACACCACGCTTGTGAAAGTGAAGAAGATTTAAAGCACTTATCGATGAAGAACCAAGGACCACAGCCTTTAGTATGGATTACATCTCAATGTAAAGAAAACAAAAATCCTCACAGCTGGACCAATAAGCAACATCATGATAAATGGAGAAAAGATTAGAGTTGTCAGGAATTTCATTTTACTTGGATTCACAATCAATGTTCATGGAAGCAGCAGATGAGAAATCAAATGATGCTTTGCATTGGGAAAACCTGCTGGGAAAAATCTCTTTAGAGTGTTAAAGAGCTAAGATGTCATTTGGAAAACTAAAGTGTACCTAACCCAAGCCATTGCCTTTCAAATATTCTTATATCCATGTAAGAGCTAGACAATGAGTAAGAAAGACCAAAGAACTAAATTATGATGTTGGGAAAGAATATTAAATATGATGGTGTTGAAAGAACATTGAATATTCCATACACTACCAGAACAAACAAATCTGTTCTAAAAGTACAGCCATAATAGTCAGTGAAAAGGGGAAAGACCCTCAAAGGGATAAACTAACACAGGGGCTTCAACAATGCCCCCAAGCACAACAATAGTGAGGATGGTGCAGGCCTGGGCAGTGTTTTGTTTTGTTGTACACAAAGTCTCTATGAGTTGAACCTGTCTCAGCGGCACTGAACAACAACATGATCCAGCAATCTCACTACCAGGCATACATCCTATGAGAAATAACAGCTGTGACACGAACAGATAAATTTACCCCATGTTCAATGCAGCATTATTCACAATAGAAAAAGATGGAAACAACCTATGTGCTCATCAACAGATGAATGGACAAACTATGGTAGATACACAACAAAATCATTCTGCAACATTAAAGAATAAGGATGAATCTTCAAAACACCTCATAACATGGATGATCCTTGAGGACACTATTGTTGTTGTTAGGTGCTGTCAAGTCCATCTCTGACTCATAGTGACCCTATGTACAGTAGAACGAAATGCTGCCTGGTCCTGTGCCAGCTCCACAATCCCTGCTATACCTGAGCCCATCATTGCAACCAGTGTCAATCCCTCTTCTTGAGTGTCTTCTCCTCTTTTGTTGACCTTCCACTTTACCAAGCATGATATCCTTCTCCAGGAAATGGTCTTTTCTTTCAACATGACCAAAGTAGGGATGAAGTCTGGCCAATCTCGCTTCCAAGGAGTATTCTGGCTGCAATTCCTCCAGGACAGATTTGTTAGTTCTTTTAGCAGCCCATGGTACTTTCAAGCATTCTTAGCCAGCACCACAACTGAAAAGCATCAACTCTTCTCTGGTCTTCCGTATTCATTGTCTAGCTCTCACATGCATATGAGGGGATTGAAAATACCATGGCTTGGGTCAAGCACACCGTAGTTCTCAAGGAAACATCTTTGATTCTTAGCACTTGAAAGAGGTCTTTTGCAGCAGATTTTCTCAGTCCTACATGCTGCCTGATATCTTTACTGCTGCTACCATTGGTGTTGACTGTATAACCAAGTAATATGAAGTCTTTGACAACTTCAATCTTTTCTCCATTTTTCGTGATGCTGCTTTTCGGTCCAGTTATGAGGATTTCTGTTTTCCTTATATTGAGGTGTAATCCACACTGCAGACTGTATTCTTCAATCTTCATCAGTAAGCATTTCAAGTCATCCTCATTTTCAGCAAGCAAAGTTGTGTTGTCAGCATATAGCATTTTATTAATTAGTCTTCTTCCAATCCTGATGCCATGTTCTTCTTCATATAGTCCAGTTCTTGGATTATTTGCCATACTTTTTCAATTTGCATACAAATTTGCATACAAATTTTATGCAAATTGACTAAGTATGGTAAAAGGATACAACCCTGACATACTCCTTTCTTAATTTTAAACCATGTATTTTCCCCTTGTTCTGTTTAAACAACAGCCTCCTGGTCTATGTACAGGTTCCTCATGAGTATAATAAAGTGTTCTGGAATTCCCATCCACCTCAATGTTATCCATAATTTGTTATGATCCACACAATCGAATATTTTTGCATAGTCAATAAAACACAAGTAAACATCTTTCTGATATTCTTTGCTTTGAGCCAAGATCCATCTGACATCAGCTATTATATCCCTCATTCCATGTTCTCTTCTGAATCCAGCTTGCATTTCTGGAAGTTCTCTGTCAATATACTGCTGCAACCATTTTTGAATTATCTTCAGTAAGATTTTACTTGTGCACAATATTAATGATATTGTTTGATAATTTCCACATTCTGTGGGATCACCTTTCTTTGGAATAGGTACAGATATGGATCTTTTCCAGTCAGTTGGCTAGGAAGCTCTCATAGCTGAGTAAGTGCTTCCAGCGCTATATTTGTTTGCTGAAACATCTCCATGGGTATCCCGTCAATTCCTGCAGCCTTGTTTTTTGCCACTTCTTTCAGTGCAGCTTCAACTTCTTCCTTCAATACCATTTGGTCTTGATCATTGCCACTTCCTGAAATGGATGAACATCGACTGATTCTTTTTTGTACAGTGACTGTATTCCTTCCATCTTCTTTGGATGTTTCCTGCATCATTCATTATTTTCTCATAGAATCTTCCAATATTGCAAGTCAAGGCTTACATTTTTAATTCAGTTCTTTCAGCTTGAGTACTGCCAAGTGTGTTCTTCCCTTTTGGTTTTCTAACTCTGTATCTTTTCACATTTCATTATAATAATTGACTTTGTCTTCTTGAGCTGCTCTTTGAAATTTTCTGTTCAGCTCTTTTATCTTGTCATTTCTTCCATTTGCTTTACCTATTCCCATTCAAGAGCAAGTTTCAGAGTTTCTTCTGA
>NW_006921630.1:2335075-2335664 GCF_000298275.1 Orycteropus afer afer
AACCAATTAACACAGACACAGAAGATAATCCTGGACCCCTGAGCCTTGAAGGGAAGGATATAGAAATGGACTAAACCCCAATTAGCAGAAGAATTTGCATGAAAATACCGAAAAAGGAGACAGACAGAGCTGCGGTCTGGCAGTGATCCTGAATGATCCTGATGGCACAGACAGCCTGGAGATTCCTGAGTGGTGGTAGGACCTAAGAATTAACCTAAAAATCAGCGCTGCTAGCCAAGGACTGCACAGGGACTGCTCTGGTGGCTAGGGAATAAACGGAGAAGGTGAAGAGAAAAGCGGGCTGAGCTGTGGACTCTTGCCAGTGCAGAGGACACCGCCATTTTGAATGTTACAAGCAGTTTGACTATTTTGGATATTTAAAGAAACAGCGCTCTCTGAGATTCCAGGGGCTTAAGAGGAGGTTTGGCTTTCCAGCAACCCCAAGGACACTCTGGACCTGCAAGACTGAAAAGGTGTGACATTACTCTTGTTACTCTTATACCCCACACCCACTTGGTAAATGGAGGTGTGGTCAACCCCCACTCCCACCCAACATCTGGGCCCACAGGAACTCCATAGCACTCTGTGT
>NW_006921630.1:2336663-2338694 GCF_000298275.1 Orycteropus afer afer
CAAATACCTGAATACTTCTTTGGAAAGGGATCAATCAGAAAAAAAAAAAAATCAAAACAAAATGAAGAAAGCCTAAGGTTCATGTGGGATGCTTTGAAGGTTACCAGGGGTGGGAAGGAAGAGAGAGTAAATCACTAATTAGAAGGTAGACAGCTATTAATTTGGGAGAAGAGAAAGACAATATACGAGGAGGTTGGCACAAAATAATCAAGGCAAAGGAAGACACTTGGAGCAGCACAAGAGTTAAAGGAACACTAATAATAATAATCTACGAGTGGATACATAGACACACAAGCTGAACAGGGAGGGGAATGCGAATGGGACTACACCCATGAACTTATATAAGTTTGACACATGATATTTCTATATATGTATTTATAAAACTGAAAAAGAACAAACTCACTGCCGTCGAGTCGGATCCAACTCATAGGTACCCCTCCTTGAGTTTCTAAGGCAGTATCACTATGGAAGAAGATCTCCTGAGGAGTGGCTGATGGGTTTGAACCGCCAGCCTTTTGGTTAGCAGTCAAATGCCTTAGGCATGTGTGCTACAAATACCCATGAATATAGTTTAACATTCAGGGGTCAAAGTTATGAAAACTTTTTAGCCATAATCAAACACCTGGAAGGAAGGAGTTGCTCGGACTAGGTGTTCAAGACCATAGCCCAGGGGACGTCAAGGTCAATTGGCATAACATAGTCTGCAAAGACAATGTTCTATATCTTACTTTTTGTGAGTAGCAATTAGAGTTTTAACAGCCTGATAGGGTGGGAGAAAATGTGGGACAAAAGTCAAATTCATAAAAAACAACCAGGCTTACTAATCTGATAGAGACCAGTAGAACCCCTGAGACTATGGCCTTTAGATACCCTTCAGGCCTGAAACAGAATTCACTTTGTGGCTCAACTTTCAACCAAATGATAGGCCTATAAGATGAACAGTAACAAGGAAATACACACTCCTTAGCACAATCAACTATATTAGATCAAAAGGTAGCATTTGCCCAGGGATAAAGCTCAGAAGAAAGGAATGGATAGGAAAGAAGGACTAAAATGGAATAGGTAAACACAGGAAGGGAAGTGTGAAAAGTGCTGTTACACTGTGGACATTACAATTAATGTCACAAAACAAAATGTATATGAACTGTTGAACATAAACCCAATTTGTTCCATCATTTTTCTCCCAAATCACAATGAAAATAAATTAATGAATAAAAATTTTAAAAAAATGTTTATGGAATCTAAAAAATAAAGCCAAAAAAAGGAAATATATTGTATATTATATTTCAGCAATCAGGTAACTCTGAATGCTTTCTATAATCAAGAGTTGACCATAATCTAATTGGCAGTGACATTTTTGGTTGGTGGTATATTAAATAATGGTGCATCTTATAATCAATAGCATCTTAGCGTCTGTGAAATAAAGTATATCCTGTGTTTGCCTTTGGACACTGATGTGTGATTATGTGATATTAGGAATTATAGCAGCCTTAGGAGCTCTAGTGGCATAGTGCCTAAGGTATGTGACTATTAACCAGAAGGCTGGTGGTTCAAACCCCCCAGCCACTCCTCAGAAGGAAGACTGGGCAATCTACTTCCACAGAGATACCACCTCAGAAACCCAAGGAGGGGTCACTCTGAGTCAGAACCGACTCGACGGCAGTGAGTTTGGTCTTTCGGTTTTTCTTACAATGATGAGATGAGCTGAAACTCTGAGGACACCAGAGTAGAAATATAAAAAGAACTTAGGTCTTCTCTGTGAGGTCTTCTCCCCATCAGACATATTAAGAAGCTGAGAACAGTTGTGACTTTCCTAGGGTCACATAAGTGGCAAACAATTGAACTGAGACTTTAACCCATGTCCTTAGGGTTATTTCCCATACAACTACAGCATGGTATTCAATGACCTTCACAATCTGCCTGTTTACAGAGTATCTGTTAACCTCTTCCAACATGTTTTTCCTGGTCTCTAGTTATAGGAGCTCTGGTAGCATAGTGGCTAAAGCACTTGACTGCTAACCAGAAGGCTGG
>NW_006921630.1:2338794-2359843 GCF_000298275.1 Orycteropus afer afer
TTCCGTAGTGATACTGCCTCGGAAACCCAAGGAGGGGTCGCTATGAGTCGGGGCCGACTCGACGGCACATAACAACAACAACAACAACAAGTTATATGAAACTTGAGGTTTCCTAAAAGCAGCCTATTTTCTCTAAATTCTAATATTTAGAGGGGGTGGGAATAGTGAATAATGCCAGGCCACTAGGGATTTACTATGGAGCAAATGCAGAGATCTGGTGTTTTTTTCCCAGCTTTTTAAGATTCAATTTATGGAAAGCAACACTATCTTTCCTTCAAAACACCTTGGTGCCACTATAAAAACAAAGCAGTGGACTGCACGCAGATGTGATATTCAAGGTATAAAACAATCAGTATAGCCAGGCACCCATAACAACTTCAGTAGGGCCACACCAATCTGTGCCATTTGAACACAACTCTGGCTACATGTATCCAGTCAGTCCCCAAGACACCATGATCAGGTTCACAGCTACCCAGAGACTCTTTTCCAAGTAGCTCTAAGATGTTTTACATTGATTGTCTTTGGCTTAAATTTTTCAATTATTTCAGCTCATATAAATTACTGAATTTTGGTGGAAGTTTGAAAGTCAGAAAACAACATTTCTATAAGCAGTTAGGTTTATCCTAACAAAGCCCCAGATTACTTTGAGGTAAGGAACATTATTTATCCCCAATATTGCTAAGATGGCCAACAATCCAAATAAAAACCTAAATTACCCCAGAGAAATCTATTTATGTAGCAATTTAATGGCTCTGTATATCACTATTCAAAAGTGAGGATTTAAAATAACAACACAAAGATATACTACTACTATACAAAAGTAAAGCTGCTGTCTTCTACATGGATGCCTCCAGCATTTGTCAATCTGTATCTGGCTATGAATAACTGCAGTGTCATGTCCTGCCTTGGTGCACCATTCCCCAGAGCTGGCTGCATGGTTTGTGGTTCCCAGGTCAAGGGAATGCCCTGTAACAGCTAGCTAAGTCAACAAGACACAATCACCCCCAATCAAATTAGCAAATCAATGTCTTCTTCCTCTTTATACCCTAGCACCATGTGACTCTCCTTTAGTACCTTCCATTGATAGGAAGAGGAGACTTCATTATGTTTAGGGATCCTCCAAAATGGAATGTGGGAGGCATCATCTGACCACCTCTAACTTCACAATGGGGAGAATCAACATCAGTATCAACAGCCCACGGCTGATTCCTGTGAGGTCAGATATTCCATCACCCTCCAAGCTTTTTACCAAATCTGACACCAACTATCCCTCCCCATAGCAATCTACTTTTCTGCTGGGTTTGATAATCCATTGCAATGGTCCCACAGAACTCACAGACAATACTCACAGTTATGCAGTCTTTTAGAGAAGTTAACAGGTTACAACTCAGGATCAGAAACAACGCAGGATACAGTACTTCAATCAGGATAGCTTCTTCTCAGCCATGCCACAGTCATGCATCCTTCTCTCTGGCCTCAGCCTCTCAGCCCTGCAGGCCTTTGACCTCTGCCCACCTCAGGCACTTGTTACAAAGCTCTTTTAGGTCTGCTGATAAGTGCACAGAGAGGCACCCTACTCCTCCAGCAAGCCCCCTGCCCAAAGGCACTCAGCTTTCTCACTCTGTGGTCCAGGAAGCTCACTGTTATGTCTCATGATCTCTTGGTCTACTTCCTCTGCTGCCACAGTTTCTCTGCTGCTGTTCTTGCTGGCTCTCGCCACCCCAGCAAAGTGGTATAGTTCTCTCTCCTGGATCAAGGAAGTTCAGCACAGGGATCTTGGGTCCAAACGACATGCTCTACTCCTAGCTCTTCTTTCTTTATAGTAGTGAGATTTCTCCCTCTCCACCTCTGGAATAACTTATTTTAAGCCTAACAGATGGCAAAACTGACCAATCCTCACATTAGGGTTCCACACACCTTAGTTGCATGGTCCTACCCCCACAAGTGTGCCATGTACTTTATTTTCATTATTAGCAAGCTATCTAATCCCCTTGGTGGGCCATACACACCTTACATTTGCATAGTCCAACCTAGTCATCTGGTGGGAGTCACAAAGACCATGGCTAGAAGGGTCATACTAAGTAATTCACAGCACCACAGATCCCCTTCCAAAAAATGGCTCAGGATGAAAATTTGGCCAATGACTTTTTGTGTTAACAATCAAACTACCTGCCCTTAGAGAATCTAATCTCAGTTTCAGTTTTTTCTTTTCCTGTGTTGTCACTTTCTCTCAATTATGTCTTGGAGTCAGGATATGGCAGATGCACTCACTCATATCTTACTTTTCTCCTAAGTCTCCAATTTAACAGAATTAAGTAAATGTCTATGTATGTGTGTTAGGGGTGCTGCAAGCCATCTGCTGGAAGATTCACAAAATGTGGTCTTCTTAGGAGATAAATTGCAGGTGTTTAGTTCATTATGTTCTAAGCAGAATCGAGGGGGAAAGAGTGAGAATATGATAGTGATTGTAAGTGCACCCAGGGTCCTTTGCTGTGTGGGAGCTGCCAAGTGAAGAAATATATTAGTCTTGCTTTCCTACTAGCCTCCTCATGAAGTAATCACTTAAACAAGTTCTCAGAGTACAGGGGAATTGGAAGACCAGCAGTAATAAGAGAAATATCTTGAATTTTCTTACAAGGTACTCTGAGGACTTCACAGACTTTATTGCATTTACTAGCCTTCCCAGGTCCCTGAGCTTCTACCCAAAAAGAAAAGTCAACCTAGGAGGGAGGAAATCTTCCCTTATAAACAAAGGAAAAAGGAAAGCAAAGGATTTGAGGCTTACCATGAATGATTCCTGTAACTTTCAGAGCCCAAACCAAACACCCACTACCATCAAGTCAATTCTGACTCAGTTGGACACTACAGGACAGAGTAGAACTGCCCAAAGGGTTTCCAAGGCTATAAATCTTTATGGACACTGACTGCCTCATCTTTCTCCTGTGGAGCAGTGGGTGGGTTCAAACCGCCAACCTTTTGGTTAACAGCTGAATGCTTAAACCACTAAGCCACCAGAGCTCCTTTGGGGCTTTCAGAGCCCAGGATTCTGTACTCCTAGTCCATCAGTGAACATTTCAGTATTTTAGAGTACTCTTTCTAGGAATATGAAAGGTACATTGCAGTGTTTCCCCCAAAACTCTCTCTTTGAAAAGAAAACATCTGGAGGTCTACCTCAATGCCAGCATCTTCTTTTCCCACGCTTGCTCCCCATAGCTCTGTACACATACACCCTTGGGTAGCTCTGAGCTATTTTGGGCTTCAACCTCATCTGCCTTTCACATTAGGCCCGGTGTTAATTATGACGCTTCAGTGAAAATGAGACTTCTGACAGTCCCAGACTTAGAGAATGGAAAGAGAAATACAGGCAGTTTCAATTATAAGCCGTTAGCCCTAATTAAATGCCCACCTCCTGTGTTCAGTATTCTAGACACAATCACCCCACTACTTGGGGGAAGAACTCAATTCACTCTGTGGTACAAGGACCAACAATATTAAGCCAGTCACTTGCTGCTCCCCATGGGACATGATCTCTCAGGCAAGGAAGTGATTTCATATGCAGTAACCCAGAGAACATAATCCTGCATTTCTCCTTTTAAATTGTCTTTTGACATTCTTGTGTCACTTCATTTTCCAGGGGACAGAGAGCACAGCCTTTTTTCAGAAATCAAAAATCTCCTTATTTCTTTGATTTTTGATCTCCAATCAGACATCGTAAATGGATATTTGTATTAGATAGATATAATATACATTTATATTAAATATTTGGAACTCTGGTGGCATAGTACATAAGGCATTTGACTGCTAACCAGAAGGCTGGTGGTTCAAACCCAACAGCCACTCCCCAGAAGGAAGGTTGGGCAATCTATTTCTGTAGAGACACCGCCTCGGAAACCCAAGGAGGGGTCGCCATGACTTGAATAGACTTGACGGCAGTGAGTTTGGAGCTCTAGTGGCATAGTGCCTAAGGCATTTGACTGCTAACCAGAAGATTGGCAGCTCAAACTCACCATCCACTCTGAAGAAGGATGATGGGGCAATCTACTTCTGTAAAGATTTACCACCTCAGAAACCCAATGGGGGTCACTATGAGTTGGAATGGACTTGATGGCAGTGGGGTTTTCTTATTTGAAAACCAAAATCCACTACCATCAAGTCAATTCCAACTCATAGTGACTCTGTAAGGACAGAGTAGAACTTCCCCCTACTGTTTCCAAAGCTGTAATTCTTTACAGAAGACTACCACATCTCTGTCCTGTGGAGTAGCTGGTGATTTTGAACCGCTAACTTTTCAGTTGGCAACCAAGTGCTTAACCACTGTGCCACCAGGGCTCCTGATATATTACATACATATACAATATATAAAAATAAACTATATATACATATACTTAATTCATATATGCATATATGAATTAAGTAATCTGATGGGCTTGGCAAGAAATATGAAGGATATTAAACCTGGATCCTCCTCTCAGAAATATGTCTTAGGCACAAACCTAACTAAATCAGACTGTCTGCTGGGCAAGTAATGCTTCCCTGCTGTTTTTTGAAGAACTTGAGCAATTAATACTGCAGGGAGTAAATTCAAATGAAAAAGGAGCCTGCTATATATCCCTGACCTGAGCCCTATTTAAAGCATTAAGCTGCTCAAGTTTGTGGCGACTTCTGACTCTCTGCCTGCTCTTTCCTACCTGTAACTTCTACGCCATTCATTCCATTGAGTCTTGTTCTGTAAATGGTCTCTGAAACCCTCCCACAAAGAGCCACTGGGCCAGAAGCTGAGCAGATACAAAAAGCAAGGAGTTGTAATCCCAATTCCTTCACTGTGGTGCTCATTGAAATCTACTGTAATTATACGTTTCCGTGTCACTCTCTAAGGAGCTCAGGTGGCATAGTTTTTGAGGCATTCAGCTGCTAACTAAAGGTCAGTGGTTTGAACCCACCACCCACTCCATGGGAAGAGATGAAACTGTCTGCTTCCATAAAGATTTACAGCCTTGAAAATCCTGTGGGGCAGTTCTATTCTAATAGGGTTGCTATGAGTTGTAATGGATTTGATGGCAGTGGCAGTGGGTGTCACTCTCCACAGCTGGATTTTAAATTCCTCAAGTGCAGAGATTGTGTCACATTCATTTCTTGATCCTCTGAGCCAAGTGCAGAGCCTCACATTCATGGGCTCCATAAGTATTTAATGAATTATTATGTGAATGAAAAATAAATTAGAACAAATTTAACAGTCAATGGTTTCAATCTCAGAAGCATTCTCCCAGAGCACCTGTAAATAAGGCCCAGGGCTTCCTGGTGTTGAAGAGACATTCTCTGACCACTTTCTTTGAAGTAGCCTCCCTCCTCTTCACCTGTCCTTTATTTATAATTTAACTATCAGGATTTATTATGGTCTGATGTTTCCAGCCTTTCATGTGCTTACTTGATTTTTGGCTGTCCTATTAGAAAATAGAGGAGCTCTGGTGGCGTAGTGCCTAAGGCACTTGACTGCTAACCAGAAGGCTGGCGGTTCAAACCCATCAGCCACTCCTCAGAAGGAAGGTTGGGCAATCTACTTCCGTAGTGATACTGTCTCGGAAACCCAACGAGGGGTCGCTATGAGTCGGGTCCGACTCGACGGCACACAACAACACAAGACAAGAATTAGAAAATAGGGAGCTCTGATGGTGTAGTGTCTAGGGCATTTGACTGCTAACCAGAAGGCTGGTGGTTCAAACCCACCAGCCACTCCTCAGAAGGAAGACTGGGCAATCTACTTCCGTAGAGATACCATCTCGGAAACCCAAGGAGGCATAAGTATGAGTCAGAATCTACTCGATGGCAGTGAGTTTGTTTTTTTTTTTTAATTAGAAAATAGGTCCAAGGGAGCACACACTTGCCTGTCTGATTCCCCTCTGAAGCACTGATATAGTGACTAGTATTAAAAAACAATATTTGATGAATGAATGCATAACTAACAAAATGAATGAACAAGTAAATGGAGAAACCCACGTCTAGTTAATTCGCAGGAATATCAGAGCTATGAGATAAGTTAACATACCTTAACATTTAACTGATCAAGTATAATTTGTTGAACACCACATACAACTTAAATTCAACACATCTTAGCAGCAGAGAGCATTGCAAAGCACAGTGGATATAGAAGTAAATAAGACATTTTTCTTGACTTTCAAAGAGTTTTCAATTCAGTAGGGTCCAAAAAGACATGGGGACACACAATTAATTTAAGAGCTTTTACAATAATGCAAATTAAGACACTGTAACAGGCTCTAGGAAACAGAAAATGGTCTAAATCTCAAGGGACTTGTTACCTAGTAGAGAAACTGACAGCATACACAAAAAGGTAACTAGTAATATCGAATATCATTTGATAACAGCCATGTGAATCACAGACTCATGGACCACCGAAAGGAGTAGATATCATCACCTCTTTCAGTGGTTCAGACTTCCTTCTTCCTTGCTGTTCTAGTTATCTAGTGCTGCTCTGACAAGAATATACCACAAATGGGATGGCCTTAACAAACAGGAGTTTATTCTTTTACAGTTAGGAGGCTATAGATGCTGGGTGAAAGCCCCTCAACCTTGGGGTCCAGCTCTGCCTCCTGCTCCTGGCCCACTGGAGGTAGAGGCGTTTCTTCACTCAGACAGCTGCTGGCTACTGACGCTGAGAAGCCCAAGGATGACAAATAAAAAGGCACAGTCCCAATGTACCAAACCACATGGCAAGCCATTAATTTAAGTCCATTGTAAGTCCCAAGGTCAGCAGAGCATGGCAGGCTGCTGAACAATGACATGGCTACATGCAGGGTCCAAGTGTGCCATAAACCGGAGACCGTTCCCAAAGCTGCTTCTTATATATGAGAAGCAGACCACATACCCAAATCAGCTACTCAGCTGCTCTAATAGAGTCCACCATGGAATTAATTACCAATCTCACCATTGGGAATAACTACATTCAGCTTCCCAGCCACTCAACCAGGCCCAACCAAGTTGACACAAAAACATAACCACCACACTTGCCCACTGTTCACAGGGCTGTCGGGGCCTATAACCAGAAGGTGTTCCTGTGGGTAGTTCCGTAATTAACTCTCAAGATGTAGGCAATATCAGGAGTGGGGAAATCATTCCTCCCACTCACCTATTCAAAGAAGGCTGTTTTTTACATTTATGTTCTTCAGAGCACTTAACACACCACAAGTTTGCAATAAATTACAATTAGTAATAACAGCATCGTTATTCTGGCTTTTATTATTAGAGGCATTAAGTTTTAATGTTTGCTGTACTCAGATATGTGTAGAAGACTTGAAATGTATTTAAAAACTGTAACTTCCACCCTCCAAGCTCTAGTGATGGTCTAATGGGATATAACCAAACTGCATCACATTTAATGCTCTGGGCAGAATAGGCAAGCAGAGAGAAGAAGAAAGTGAGGAAGAAAGCTTTGAGCTGAGAAAGCATGTGCACTCCAGAGACTGAAGCCCATCAGGAGGTCAGTGGTGTGCTCCATGGTCTAGAAGGTATCTTTCTGGCCCAGTGTGGCAGGCAGGCCCTTAGAACCCCCAGGCTAAGCCTGGAAAGACTAGTTTGAGCATGTAATTGAACATTCTCAAAAGGATTTGAGGAAGAAATTTTCTGAAATGAGGGAGTAGGAAGTGAAAGGAAAGAAGGCCAGTAACTGGATGCCCACTTGCTTCTTCACATCTCTGGGTTACAGGCTTTCTTGGGGACTCTGAAGGCTGGTGATTCCCATCAGTTCTAGTTCAGTCTAACAGCTCACCCTCTCATTTCCTGCCCCAGCCATCCTCCTTGGCCAGAATACCAGAAATCAGTTGCCATTGAGTCATTTCTGACATAGGGTGACCCTATGTGTGTCACTATGTTCCACAGAGTTTTCAATGCTTATTTTTTCAGAAAAAGATTGCCAGTCCCTTCTTCTGAGGTGCCTCTGGGTGGACTGAAACCTCCAGCATTCGGTTAGCGGCAACTATGTTAAACATTTGCACCACTGAGGGAATCGTTACCAGAACAGGCTGATTGGAGAAACTCTCCTTGTCAGTATAGCAGGATATTGGAAGAGCTTGTGTCCAAGTTCTGTTTGGCTCCTTGTGGGTTTCTGGTTCCCTCAGTTTAAATTGTGCCTTTACAACCCTGCCCACAACACTCTAACACCAAACACTTGGTAATCATAATTCACCCTTTTGTAAAAGTTGCAATAGCATTTTTACAATTGAAGTTGTGATACACCAGAATCAGCCTTCAACCTTAATGCTTGGTCACAAACTGCTATTCTGTTTGGCTGTGGCCACTGGAAGTCGAAACAACTGAAGGCCCACTTCAATGTCATTTTTGGGACCTCTGAACTTATGTGTGATCAATGAGTCTGTAACCATTTAGGTCACTATCTTTTCCAGTCAGGAAAACATCAGTAAAATAAACAATGGGTGGCATTTGAATTTATTGTTAACCTCTGAATATACTTTCAAATATAGGGAAGCATTGTTGATAAACCTTAGAGTGAAAATCTTCATAAGATTTATGCATTGAAATTCTATCAGTTACAATTTAAATATGTAAGAATAAAATGTGACAAAAATTAATGATGATTTTGAAAACTGTCAATTTTATGAGCAAAATCAATTATTAAGAACATTCAAACCACTAAATAAATGGGAAAAGTAATGGGATGTTAATATGAGTGCGTTATCTAAATTTTAGGAGATCATTGTATCTTTTTTGTACCCACAATGTTTACTACAATGTAAATAACAATTTAAATAAGAGTAATAGAGATTAGATAAAATGTGGGGTGTTGTTTTTAATGCTGGCACTTGTAACATTAAACAACTGTAATCCTGAGGGGATGCATTGGCTATTAGTTATTTAATTCCTTTTAAGCCATGATTCCTACTACTCGTCCACCTCAGCTGAGATAAGTAGGTCTGTAGTACAGTAGCTGTGCAGCTTGGTGATCTCAGGGGCTACCTAGTGGCCAGCAGAGCTGAGAGTTTATTCTTCCTGCGCTGTAGTGTAAAACTTTAAATATTTCACTATTAAAATTTTCAATAATAACATTTTTGGAATAATAAAATCTACAAAATAACATTTGGTATTTAGTCTTGTAATCCAGAAGTTCTTTCTCTAATGATAATAGTTGGCTTTAGCTAAATGTTGCTTTTTAACTCTTGGCTACTCAGCATTAGGTGACAGTGTGTATTCCATGCATCTCTTGGGCTTCTCTCCCTGACCTCCCCTTCGAGAAGGAATAGGTAACCACCTCCTAAACAAGTTTATACAAAGAGCCCAAAAACAAGTATTAAATGATTCCTCCAGGTTCAGGTTCCCCAAACTGCTTTTGTCCCTCAATAATAAGTTATCTTTTTTAAATTCCACTAATAGTTGTTTTTTCCCATCACTCTGTGCACACCCTGACTACTTTTATGCCTTTCTAACATGGATGGTCACACGTCATGACATCAGAAACAAAACATACACTGCCTCCTTCCAGAGACTTCCAGGCCCCCTCCTTATTTCTACCCAGTTCAGAACCCCAGATTCACCTCACTGTTCTCTTTCCTTGTACAGGTTTCCCACATGCAGAGCAAAGAGATTCTTAAATTGCAGGGAAGCCAGGCAAAGGTCCACAAGCCTGTATTTCATTCTAGATGTTTTACACTTTTCCTGACCTCTGGGATTGAAAGAAGTCCCTGGGCAACACAAACAGTTAATTTGTTTGGCTTCTAACCAACAGATTGGTGGTTTGAATCCACCTAGTGGCATCTAGGAGCTCTGATAGCATAGTGCCTAAGGCACTGGACTGCTAACCAGAAGGCTGGCGGTTCAAACCCACCAGCCACTCCTCGGAAGGAAGGTTGGGCATTCCTACTTCCGTAGTGATACTGCCTCGGAAACCCAAGGAGGGGTCACTATGAGTCGGGGCAACTCGATGGCAAATAACAACAATAACAGTGGCACCTTGGAAAAAAGAACTGATGATCTACTTCCAACTGGTGATCTCCACTTGAAAAAGTGAATCATTGAAAACCCTATGAAACATAATTCTCCTCTGACAACACAAGATCACCATGAACTGGAAATGACTCTTTGGCTACTGCTTTTGGAGTCTCCAGATGATGCAAACAAATGGTAAACGTGCTCACCTGCTATCCAAAAGACTGGTGGTTTGAGTCTACTCACAGGCATCTCAAAAGGAAGGCCTAACAATCTACTTAAAAAAAAAAAAAAAAAAAGCCACTGGAAAAACAGTAGTAATACTTCTACATCCCTGAGCAGGAAGAAAAGCAACAGGCTTTGACTTGGGCTTCCTCAGACAGGGCTGTGGTATTCCAAGATATGCTTCTATGCCCTGTTCCCTGTGTGCCTCCATCACAGCCAGACCTTAGATATGTTACAGCTTTGACATGTTACCACTTGCCATGGCAAAGCGTTGACTATGCAATCTAGAGCAGTAAACATGCCAGCATAATTAATGTCTTAACAACTTATTACAATCCTCAGATAATTAATCACAAAAGCTAAACATGCTGTCTCACCTCCTAATGTGCTAATGCTCTAATTATTATGCCTCAATTAAGAGGAAGTCAATGCTCCTTGCTTAGAAGTGCATGCTTAATCAGAACTCACACATGGCTCCAGCAAACAGCAGTATGTGGTAGGGAGGGTGGAGGAGAAGACCTTTATAATGAGGCCTTATAGGCAGCTTCAGGCAAGAAACTGATAGCCTCCCCCAACCCCAGCCATGAATTTCATCCTTTGATGAACCCTGACTTTGACTTCTGAGAATACACTGAGCCTTCAAACTATCTCCTGGGCAGGGGTAGGGACTGTTGTAAGTGAAGGCATTTGTATATGCTGCTACCTGTGTGTGTATAAGCTGAGCATATACGCTGAAGAAAGGCCATTCCAGTTAAGAGATTCATGAGTGAGTGTGGCCCAGGCACTGGTTGCCTCCTGGGAAACCCCGTGCTTAGTGTGCTTGGCATTTGAGGAAGGGTTCGCTTTTAATTAGGTCTTACCACTTGACTTCATGTTGCCTGAAACATTAATTTTTTGGAATGTATTTTGCATTGCTACCTAGGACTTGGAGTCCCTGGTTGATGCAAATGATTAAGGTTTCGATGACTAGCCAAAAGGTAAGCATTTCAAACCCACCCAGCGGTGCCTCAGAAGACAGCCCAGGAGATCTGCTTCAGAAAGTTTACAACCTTGGTTGTTGTTGTTGTTAGCTGATGATCAGTCAATTCCAACTCATGGTGACCCCATATATACAGAATAGAACTGCACCACAGAATTGTCTACTTTCCTGCCTTTAAGCTGCCCCTACCCCCACCCTCAGTTTCTGCTTGGACCCTTTGAATCCACTCCCAGACTTGTCTTATTCCCATCCTCCCTTGTGTTTAGTTCCTCTTCTGCACTTAGGATTGGTTCTTTTGAAACAGGCAATTTACCTCCTACATTAAAACACTACTTAAACACCCTGCAAGGACAGGATCGAGGCTGATGATACTTAAGCCTCAGCCCATCTGCCGGACAGATGATTCAATAAAGCTTATTTTTTCTAACAATTTACTCTGGTTCTGTTCCTCTAGGCACCAAACATCTAACATAGTTGGTGCCGAAACCCAGGATCTGCTGAGGGGAACCCAGGGAGATTCTCTTCCTCCCACTGCTGACTCTGCATCCACCATCAGCCAATTCATCTCTGGTAAGTGACATTTTGTCTTTCTCACATGAATTTCTGATTTGCCGACTTCTCTCAAGACCTAGCACTAGGCCAGAAAGCCTCCGGCTCTGGCCTCTGGCTTCGGCTTCCACTTCAGTCCTGTGGCTTTTGCCCTCCTAAATTTCTTCTGTGCCCACACAGGGGTTGTTTCACTCTCCTCTCCATTTTCAGGCCAAATGACAGGGACACCTTTTGTTTGGTCCTAACACCTCTGGAATTCAGAGTGCTATTTATCCTCTCTTTCCCTCATTTTCATGGGTAATTCTCAGTCAACTCCCTCTAAGTCTACACCTTTAGAGTGTCTTCTGAGGAATCTCTCTCAACTTGGCCTCCTTTCTGAGATTCAGCCCAAGTGTCTCATTTTTTTCTGTAATACCACTTGGCCTAAAAATAAATTAGACAATGACTCTCAGTGGCCTGAAAATGGCACTTTGGATTTAAATGTCCCCCAAGACTTAAACAAATTTTGTCAATGCTATGGGACGTGGTTAGAGACCCTCTATATCCAGGCCTTCTTTACCTCTGGAATCGACACTCTTTCTGTCAGTCCTGCTCCAGTATCAAATCATCCTGCTTTACTCCAAACCCTCTTCTATCAAACCTACCTTCTCTCACTCAAAACTGCTGGACTCTGAGACTCTTTTTGACCCAGCTGACCATTCCTTCCCCCCTTCAACAGGTCCCCCTCCATATGCCTCTCCTGTATTTCCCCCCGAAAAAAGAACTCATTCTTGAACCACCCAGCCCACAGCTCCCATTCTCCCACTCTAGGAAGTGGCTGGGGCTGAAGGCATTGTCCAGGTTCATGTTCCCTTCTCCAAGTCTGACCTAACCCAAATTGAGAAGCACCTTGGTTCCTTTTCAGTTGACCCCACTATCTATACCAAAGAATTTGAATATATCAGCCAGTCTTATGATGTCACCTGGCATGATATTTATGTCATTTCAACCTCTTCCCTCACCCCAGAAGAAAAGAAATGCATCTGGCAGGCAGCTCAGGCATGTAGATGAGCTTCATAGACAAGATGCATCTCTCTCCTTAGGGTCTGTAGCCGTCCCTCAAACTGACCCAGATTGGAACTATCAGATAGACTCCCTAGGCAGACCACACTGAGGTCATAATGATCAATTGTTTCATTGTTGGCCTAAGAAAGGCAGTTAACTATGAAAAACTTAAAGAGATTACCCAAGGCCCTGAGGAAAACCTGGCCCTCTTTCTCACTCTCCTCACAGAAACTTTACAGAAATATGCAACTCTTGATCCAACCTCCCCAGAGGGAATTCTACTTCTTCTCAACATGTATTTTATTTCCCAATCAGTTCCAGACACAAGATGTAAACTGCAGAAGCAGGACATGGGCCCTCAAACCCCTCAAAAGGACCTTCTTAACCTTGCCTTTAAGGTCTTTAACAATAGGGATGAGGAATTAAGCTACAGAAACAGAGACAAGATCAGGCAAAGGCCCAACTCCTAGCCACCACCCTTCAAGGCTCCATGAAATCGGCCCCAAAAGGTAAACTCACTCTTAAACCTCCTTCAGTACTGTGGAGAGGTAAACTTGAGCCTCCTCCGGGACCATGCTTCAAATATGGTGAAGGGGGTCACTGGGCCAAATCCTGCCCAAACCCAAGACCCCCACCTGGGCCCTACCCAGCGTTTGGCAAGGAGGGACACTGGAAGTCAGACTGCAATCAAGCCCCCTGAGGCAGGATTGTGTCCAAATATACCCCCTCTGAGTCCGGTTTGGAGCTTCTGGAACTCCTTGGCTTGCCTCTGAAGACTGAGGGTGCCTAGGCTCTGGACAGGCCGAATCAATTTCCATCTCAACCACAGAACCATGGGTAATGATGGCAGTGGCAGGTAAGCCTATCTCATTTTTAATAGATACTGGGGCCACTTATTCTTCCTGAATTTGCAGGAACACTTGTCCCTTCCTCTGTCTCTATTATGGGGGTAGATCAAAACCTTTAACAACACCCATTGTAAACTGCAGCCTATTTGGTACTCCTTTTACACACTCCTTCCTCATCCTTCCCAGGTGTCCTACCCCCATCCTTGGCAGAGATATTTTAATCAAAATCCAGGCCTCATTAACTATATCACCCCCTTCTTCTGTCCTCCAACAAACCCATTCCGATTCCTCATTTTTCCTTCTTCTTAAACCTGACATCACCTCACTGTCTCCAAGCCCCATAGACCCTACTCTGGTTAACCCAATTATTTGGGACACTTCTACCCTCTCAGTCACCCAGCATCACCAACCTGTATCAATCCACTTAAAAAATCCAAATGTTTACTTATCCCTGTAAGCCCCAATATCCTATTCCTTTAGCGGGCCAACGAGGCCTTCAGCCCATCATTAATTGCCTCCACCAGGTGGGCCTCCTTAAACCTACCAACTCCCCTTACAGTACTCCTATTTTTCCCATCCGTAAACCAGATGGATCCTATCGATTGGTCCAGGACCTTTGACTCATCAGTCAGGCAGTTCTCCCTTGTGATGGTTATGTTTGTGTGTCAACTTGGCTGGGCCTGGTTGAGTGGCTTGGCAGCTGGTGGTAGTATTCCCCATCAGGAGACTGGCAATCAACTCCATGGTGGGATCTACCACCAGCAGCTGAGGAGCTGCCTTTGGGTATGTGGTCTGCTTCCTGTATATAAGGAGAAGCTTTTGTGAATGGTCTCTAGCCTATGGCACACTTGGACCCTGTATATAGCCATGTCATTGCTCAGCAGCCTGCTATGCTCTGTGACCTTGGGACTTAAAATTGACTTAAGTTAATGGCCTGCCATGTAGTTTGGTAACATCGGGACTGTGCCTTTTTACTTGTCAACCTTGGGGCTTCTCAGCCTCAGCAGCCTGCAGCTGTCTGAGTGAAGAAACACCTCTAGCTCCAGTGGTCTGGGAGTAGGAGGTAGAGCTGGACCCCAAGGTTGAGGGGCTTTCACCTAGCCCCTAGAGCCTGGCAGTTTGAACTTGGACTTAAAGCCTCCAAATTGTAAGAATAAACTCCTGTTTGTTAAGTCCATCCCATTTGTGGTATATATTCTTGTCAAAGTGGCACTAGGTAACCAGAACATCCCTATATATCCAGTAGTTCCCAATTCCTCCACTCTTCTCTCTCTAATCCCCATGACCCCACCCACTACACAGTACTAGATCTCAAAGACACATTCTTCTCCATACCTTTGTCAGAAGGCTCTCAAAATTTCTTTGCCTTCACATGGACCGACCCTTTCACTCCAAACCCTTCATTTTATACACTGATGAGAGAAAGGGCATAGTTCTTGGTCTCCTTAGACAAAAATCTGGTCCTGAACTTAAAGTAGTTGCCTCCCTGTCAAAACAACTGGACCCAATGGTCAGGGGCTGGCCAACCTGCCCATGAGCTTTAGGAACTGTAGCACTCCTAGCACAGGGGAGCCAAAAATTAACCTATTCTCAACCCATGACCATATACTCCTCACACTCTTTATCAGAACTGATCTCAAATAAAGCATCCAATTTCCTTTCTCCCTCCAGACTTCAAGTTGTACATCTCACACTCATGCAGGATCCTCACATCATTTTAAGCAGAACTTCTGCTCTAAACCACTCTTCTCCCCATTGCCTCTTAAACCTACCCTATTCCTGCACCAACCTCCTAGAACTCAAACAGCCCTATTCTCCCATCTAACTGATTCACCCCTGCCTGCAGCCTCTGATATCTGGTTCATAGATGGCAGTTCTTACATAGTGGATGGGGAAAATGTAGCAGGATATGCTATTGTTTGCTCCACCCAAGTCACTGAGTCCAACTTTCTACCCCCAGGAACATCCTCCAGAAAGTTGAATTGATAGCTCTCACCCAAGCCTTTACCCTAGCTAAGGGACAAATTATAGATATTTACACTGATTCCCATTATGCATTCCACATATTACGTTCCAATGCAATTATATGGGAAGAAAGAGGATTTCTTACCACGAAAGGCTCACTAATCACTAATGTAAAACAAATCTTAAAACTCCCTAAGGCAGCAGCAGTGATCCACTGTAAGGAGCACAAGTCAGATAATAGCTTCATAACATCAGGCAATAACTGGGCAAAGAGGCAAGAAGTGCATCCTTACTCAGCAAGCTGAATCTCAACTCTTAGCCATCCCTACAATCACCCCTATATACTCCCAAGAAGAAATAAATCTTCTTACTCAAACAGGAGCAATCTAGGAAGGATTGTGACTTACTAATCTACATATTTAATGCAATCCCGATCCAGATTCCAACTAAACTTTTCAAAATGTGGAAAAAACTATTACTAATTTCATATGGAAAGGAAAGAGACCTCAGATAAGCAGAGCGCTTCTCAAGAAGAAAAACAAAGTGGGAGGTCTCACACTCCCAGATCTTAAGAATTACTATAGCCACTGTAGTCAAAACAGCATGGTATTGGTACAACAGACAGATAGACCAACTGAACAGAATCAAAAGTCCAGATATAGACCCATCCATCTATAGACAACTGATCTTTGACAAAGGAACCCATTAAATGGGGAAGAGAGAGCCTCTTTAACAAATGGAGCTGGCAAAAATGGACATCCACCTGCAGAAAAATGAAACAAGATCCATACCTCACCCCATACACAAAAACAAACTCAAGCTGGATCAAAGACTTAAATGTAAAACCCAAAACTATAAAATTCATCAAAGATAAAATAGGGGCAAATCTGGGAGCCCTAATTTATGATATAAATAGACTATCAAGCATAAGCCAGAATGTGCAGGAGGTAGAAGAGAAACTACATGGCTGGGAACTTTTAAAAATTAAATTCTTACGTGCATCAAAAGACTTCATCAAAAGGGTAAAGAGAACCTACAGATTGGGAGAAAATATTTGCCTATGGCATATCTGATAAAGGACTTATCTCCAAAACCTATAGAAAACTTCAATACCTCAACACCAAAAAGAAAAATAACCCAATTCACAAATGGGCAAAAGACTTGAACAGACACTTCACCAAAGAAGATAATACAGGCAACCAACAAATACATGAGAAATTGCTCATGATCATTAATCGTTGTTGTTGTTATATGCCGTCAAGTTGGAACCGACTCATAGCGACCCCTCCCTGGGTTTCCAAGATGGTATCACTACGGAAGTAGATTGCCCAACCTTCCTTCTGAGGAGTGGCTGGTGGGTTTGAACTGCCAGCCTTCTGGTTAGCAGTCAAGTGTCTTAGGCACTACGCTACCAGAGCTCCCCATTAATCATTAGAGAAATGCAAATCAAAACAATAATGAGATATCATCTCACCCCAGCAATAATAGGAAAGTTCAACAGGTCAGAAAATAACAAATGATGGTGAGGTTGTGGAGAGATTAGAACTCTTGTGCACTGCTGGTGGGATTGTAAAATGGTACGACCATTGTGGCAAATGGTATGGCATTTCCTTAAAAAACTGAAAACAGAAGTACCATTTGACCCACAAATTCCATTACTAGGAATATATCCTAAAGAGGTGAGAGATAGCGCATGAACAGACATATGTACACCTATGTTCATCACAGCACAATTCACTACAGCAAAGAGACGGAAACAACCTAAATGTCCATCAACAGATGAGTGGATAACCAGATTATGATACATGCACACAACAGAATACTACACTACATTAAATAACAATGAGGGATATTCGAATCATCTCACAACGTGGATGAACCTGGAGGACATTATGCTGAGTGAAATAAGCCAATTGCAGAAAGACAAGTACCATATGAACCCATTACTGTAAAAAGACAAAGAAGGGTTTGCTTGGGAAACAGAACTCACTCTGTAGGTTACTGGGATGGGGAGGGAAGGGGAAGGATTAATTTTGGGCCAGTTGGGGCCCACATGCTGACATGGGTAAGGGGAGGGATATATAGATAGGATCTGTGATCATCATGATAACATTAGGAAATGGGAGGATACCAAATTGTGCACATAAGAGATAGACGACAGATGCTAATACCAACCAATGTGTCTACAATACTGCATTGCCACTAACACCAAACACCAGGCTACAGATAAACACATAAACACCTGAGAGGATCAGATGGGGGTCAGTGAACAGAAGTATACTGTAGAACAAGGATAGATTCAGCTGAGGCTAATCTTACACAGACATCAGTGACACAAAATACCTGCAATCATTACAGAAACAATAGAAGACAGACACAGAGTAATCCCTCACAGACACCCAGACGCTATGGGATAAAGATCTAATAGATATACCATCTGAGGACCATAGTACTGGGGGACACCAAACTCAATTGGCACAACAAAATACATGAAGACCTTGTTCTACATCCTACATTGGTGAGTAGCAACTTCTTTTAGGTCTTAAAAGCTTTCAAGCAACCATTTAAGATTCAGCTAATGGTCTCCTAGCATTGGAAGCACAGGAGAATGCAAAAAAAAAAGGGGGGGGGGATTTGGAAGCAATCAGCCCTAGGATATGATGGCCTCTGAGACCAGAAGAACTAGATGGTGCCCAGCTACCAATGCCAACCACTCAGGAAAGGATCAAATCTGGAGATCCTGGACAGAGTGGGAGGAAATACGTGGGACAAAATCCAAAAACTCAGTAATGACCAGAATTACTGGTTAGATGAAGTTTGATGAGACCCCTAATACTATGGCCCTGGAATACATTCTGTGCCTGGAATAAAACTCACCCCTAGGGGCTGGCTCTCAGCCCAATAGTTAACAAGATGTATATGCAGACCACTCAACCCAGGATGACACACCCACATACTCTATGGTAATATATCCCTTAAAGCAATATACCACGGAGCACCAGAGGACCAACATTCAAATTGAGGAAATACAGGACAAACAGGAGTGCATAAATATGAGGGGCACAGGGGGAGGGTTACAGGGTAGGGAGGGAAGGAGACTGGGTTATGGTTGGACATGGTAAATGGGGAGTAAAAGTAAATGTACACATAACGTTGAACGTAAAACAAGCTCTTAAAATTAAAAAAAAAAAAAGGATCGTGGCTTACTAAGGCTGGGAAAATAATTTTACCCAAACAACAAATTGCCTAAATTCTCACTTATCTTCATGACTCCTTACATGTAGGGTTCAAACCCCTTCTCAAATTTCTCCAAGCCCTTCTCACTTGCAACATGGTCACACATCTGCAAAACATAACTAGGAGTTGCACTATTTGTTCTCAGGTGTCCCCACAAGGGGCTTTGAAACCCCCCCTTTCCTATACATCAGGTATGAGGACAAGTGCCTGGCCAAGACTGGCAACTTGATTTTACCCATATGCTGGCTGTATGACATGTTAAATATTTCCTAACCTTTGTAGACACTTTCTCTGGCTGGATCGAGGCTTTCCCAGCCATGTCAGAAAAAGCCACAGAAGTAATCCAAACCCTACCCAATTATATAATTCCTCAGTTTGGCCTTCCTTTCTCCTATAGTCCAGTAATGGACCAGCCTTTATCTCTAAGGTTACATAAGGGGTCACCAATGCTCTCCATATCAAGTGGAACTTACACATTCCATACCATCCCCAGTCCTCAGGTAAGGTAGAAAAGGGAAATTCCATCCTTAAAAGTCATCTCAACAAACTCAGTTTAGAAACTCAGTGTTCTGGTTACCTAGTGCTGCTCTAACAAGAATATACCACAAATGGGATGGCCTTAACAAACAGGAGTTTATTCTCTTACAGTTCAGGAGGCTAGTCGTCCAATTCCATGTGCGAGACTCTAGGGGCTGGGTGAAAGCCCCTTGACCTTAGGCTTCAGCTCTGCCTCTTGCCCAGCCCACTGAAGCTAGAGGCATCTCTTCACTCAGGCAGCTACTGGTTGCTGAAGCTGACAAGCCCAAGGTCAACAAATAAAATGGCACAGTCCTGATGTTACCAAAGCGCATGGCAGGCCATTAATTCAAGTCCATTGTAAGTCCCAAAGTCAGCGGAGCATGGCAGGCTGCTGAACAACGGCACAGCTACATGCAGGGTCCAAGTGTACCATAAACTAGAGACCATTCCCCAAGGCTTCTGCTTAAATAAGGGAGCAGACCACATCCCTAAGGCAGCTACTCAGCTGCTCACAGTAGATTCCACCATGGAGTTACCAGTTTCATCATGGGGAATACTACATCCAGCTGCCCAGCCACTCAACCAGGCTCAGCCAAGTTGACACACAAACTCAACTACCACACTGGGAAAACTGGATCACTCTACTTCCACTAGCCCTGACACATGTCCGAGCTACACCTGGAGCACCATTTCTCAGCCCATTTGAACTCATGTATGGTAGACCCTTCCTACTAGGAAATTTTCCAATCATTCCTAACCTATTAGGAGACTATCTCCCTACCCTTAACCTAACTTGACATCTCCTCTGACAACATGCAGACATGGTTTTCCCTAAACCTATTTCTGAACCCCCTTTAATTCCAGCTCTCGATCCAGGAGACTGGGTTCTTCTCTGAGAACTCAATAACAATGGGACCCTTAAACCTAAGTGGACAGGCCCCTACCAGGTTCTATTAACAACCCCCACTGCAGCAAAACTCTGGGGATTACCCTCTTGGTTTTGCACTTCCAGGCTTAAACCCTCAAACCCTCCAGACCAGTCAGCAATTGCAGCAAAATCCTCAAACAGATTCAAGAGCACTCCCATCACACCTCTAAAACTTCATTTGACACGTATCCCTGAAGAGGATCTTGAACACACCTGAACTGTAAGATTATTCCATGAGCTTTCCGACTCCACTTGACCCCCAAGTAGAGTCGATCTCCCCTTATACCTTTTATTCCCTTGCTCTATCATTGTGGAAGCTCCCCAGACTCCTACCTCAGAAGAAGAACTTCTTACACTCTTGTGGAACACCTACTTATGAGGAGATTTTGTAGATTATACCCCTGATCAGTACTCTTTGTGGCTTTGTTTATTAGACAAAGATTCCTCATGACTGATCAGGAGGTTTTAAAATCCCCTCTTTTCTGGACCATGGTATTATTGGGATAGCTTTCATTGTTCTGGATCAACTTACGCATAACTGCTATATGCCTCCAGGCTGCAATTACACTGGCTATTGCAAAAAGGCACCATAAAAAATACACACATAAATCCACTTATCATGATGCCTCTTCTTCTTTTTCCCATTTTAATACACGCTCTGGTAGCATAGTGCCTAAGGCACTTGACTGCTAACCAGAAGGCTGGTGGTTCTCAACTGAAATAAAAAGGATAATATCAGGATACTATGAAGAACTGTATTCCAACAAATTTGAAAATCTGGAGGAAATGGACAGTTTTCTAGAA
>NW_006921630.1:2363770-2373414 GCF_000298275.1 Orycteropus afer afer
ATAGCACATAACAAAAACAACAACATTCCCCTGAAGGACTTACTTACTCCCTAATACCTACCCATACACTCCATCTTACACATCATCTGCTTAACCTTACTAATCCCACATTGGCTTCAGACTGTTGGCTTTGTCCGCCACTGTTCTCTACTAAATACTCTGCAGCACCAAGGATGGCATCAGCTTGGACCATTTCCAGTGTTTCTTTTCACCCCAAAATACATGGAGGGCCACCTTTCCAACTAATGCACCTAGATGACCTTTACGACTTTCAAATCATAGACATGACCAAAAGAACCCTAACTGGTAGGGCAGTCCAGCTCCTCCAATCCTTCATGGCAAATATTTCCTCATATATTTCTAAAGAAACCCTTATTTTTGGTCCAATAACTGCCGATAACAAATTAGCCTATCAGCCTCCAATATACATAAAACAAGAACAAACAACACACCAACACAAAAACCTGGGAAATTTACCAGAGGACTTTTGTAATCTTACGATAACCATCCAAACTTCCCAAGGACATGTTAGTTATCGAGTTACATAGTCAGCCCCCTTCACTCAACTCATTTGATTTTCAGGACCACCTAAAGTTTTGGCTAGGACTGGAAGAAATACTGTCTTTTGCCAAGGCAGACCAGTAACATGCCTTTCACTGCACCCATGGTATCCCTGTACACAGGCTTCAATCACTGACTGTAAAAAACTTCTTCTAGGTGGCTATCCAAACACCTCTAGATTTTGGCTTGAGGAAAAGAACTTCTATATATTTTCTAAAAATGTAACCTTTGTTAATGGGAAGCAAGTTAAATCCCAACATAATCTGACAGGTCCACTCCAACCACTAACTGCTGCCACTCTCAGTGGCATCCCCTCCACTTGGGAAAATGAAAACAATAAATTACAACATCTCTTCTCCATAGGTACTGTTTTCTGCTTACAAAAGGTAGGATTATTTTTCTTATGTGGAACTAACACATATCTGTCTTCACACAAACCAGACTGGACTATGTATATTAGTCTATTTAGCCCCTGAAATAAAGTTGCACCTAACAACCAATCTTTACCAGTTCCCCTATCTGCATATACCAGAACCAAACGTGATCCCCCTTCTTTTTAATTTTAGGTGTAACAGCAGGAGTAAGCACAGGCATAGGAGGCCTAACCACCTCCCTGACATATTACCAAAGTTTGTCTGAAGACCTACCAGACAGCCTAAATGAGATCACCCAGAATTAACGATGGTGCAGGATCAAATAGACTCTCTAGCATCTGTTACGTTACAGAACTAAAGAGGTTTAGACCTTTTAACAGCCAAAAAAAGGAGGGCTATGTCTCTTCCTGGAAGAGGAATGCTGTTTTTATGCCAACCAGTCAGTGATAGTAAGGTACACAGCAAAGAAATTAGTGGATCAAGTCTCCAGAATCCGACAGGAACTATCTGAATCCTGGGGCTCATAGTTATAAAAATTAAACTGGACAACTTTGTTCCTCCCATTATCAGAACCCTTAATAATAATCCTCCTTACTGTTCTTTTTGGCCTTTGCATACTTCAAATTCTTTTTCAGAACCGTATGCAGATAATCACCAACAAATCCATGGCAGACATGATGTTCCTACATTCTACCGCTAAGTACCAGCCTTTGTCCCAAACTCCTCCCTAGTAGGGACAACTCTATGCTCAGAGACAGCTTGAAGCAACTACAGAAGTCAGACCTTTGCCCCTCAGCATCCCAAGATAAAAAAAAAAAAGGAGAGAGACTGGAGGTTACTGTGGCTGAGATTCCATGGGCTGGCTGCCCAGGGGACAGCCCCAGTCCTCTCTGCAACTCCAGTGGGCTTGGGCTCCAGCAGAGAAATTAGAAGTCCTTCACTTGACGCCTTCCAGAGCCTACCAACCACAAGCCCACGTCACACAGTGGGCAGATGCTGCATGGCAACAAGCACCCTTGTGGGCTATGGGCCCCTTGGCAGTGCCTGGGATGCCCCAGCTCCAGTTCCTGAACAGGGATCCTGCCCCAACTGACACAGCAACTGGCAGGGGTTCCAATGGTGGCCGTGGCGGGAAGGTGCATTCTTCCTGAACTCTTTCCCATGTTCTCCATGCTATGCTATAAAAGCAGCCTCGGGTGCATGCGTTCTCCCTGGGCATAGCCGCAATTCAAAAAAAACCCTCCCCACACACAGCTGTGGCTCTCCCTGTGCCCTTCAGCCACAAAGTCTTCTGTGACTGCTCTGGGAAATGCAGCCAAGGACCTAAGCAGCAACTTTCCCTGTACCCTTCCCCCACAGAGTTCTTCTGTGGCTGATCTACAAATGGAGCGGCAGGCACACCGAATTTCCAGAACTCCCCTCCTGAGTCTTCCCTGGCTCCTCCCTAACTATTCTGCAGAATGCAGCCACAGCTCAAAACAAAAAAAAAAGTCTTGCATAATAGATAAATCCTTCACTCTCTACCCAGCTTCTGTTGTTCTCTCTCAGTACTCTCCTAGTCTCCGCTCCCTAATTTCCGCTTGGACCCTTTGTGTCCCTTCCCGCCTTCCCAGTGTCCCCACCCCTAAGCCCCCAGTTTCTGGTGGGGTTCTTTGTCTACTTTCTTGCCTTTAAGATGCCCCCACCTCTACCCCCAGTTTCTGCTTGGACCCTCTGTCTCCATTCCCAGGCTTGTCTTGTTCCCTTGCATTTAGTTCCTCTTCTGCACTTAGGATTGGTTCTTTTGAAATAGGCAATCTACCTCCTACATTAAAACACTACTTAAACACCCTGAAGAGACAGGTTCGAGGCTGATGCTACTTTAAGCCTCAGCCCAGCCTATCTGCTAGACAGATGATGCATTAAAACTTATTTTTTCTAACAATTTACTCTGGTTCTGTTCCTCTCAGCATCAGACACCTAACACATATTTCTTGGTGATTTTCTTTTGGGGTCTATCCTGTTTGGGGTTCGTTGGACTTGTTGAATAGATATATTGTCACCTTTCATCAAACCAGGAAAATTCTCTTCCAACAAATTTTTGACAATTTTGCCTGTGGCTTAATTTGTCTCTTCCTGTTCTGGAATTCCGATGACACATGGGTTATTCCTTTTGATGGTATCTGACATGAACCTTAGGCTTTCTTCCTCTTGTTTTGATCTTCGTTCTGACTGATCCCTTTCCAAAGAAGTACTGAGGTATTTGTCTGCAGTCTCACTAATTCTGTCTTTCATTGGTTCAATTCTACTCCTTTTCCTGTTCAATATATTATCTATTTCTGAAAATTTAGTATTAATCTTCTGGATTTCTGTCTGTAGATTTTGTATCATTTCTAATTTGTCATTTATTTTGTCATTTTGTTCTTGTATTCTCTTTTGAAATTGTTCTAGGGCCTTCTCTGTGTTTTCCTCAATTTTGTCAGTGTTTTCCTTGATTTGTCTCTCAATTCATTGAATATATATAAATATAATTCTTTTAAATTTCTCAGTAGAGAGTTCCAATGCTGTGTCTTCCTCAGGGATGTGTTTTGTGTCTGTATCCTGGTCCTTTGTTTCTCCTACTTTATCTTGCTTCTTTGTGTGGACTGTGATGCTCTGTTGTTTCTGAGGCATTGTGATATTTTTGTGTTTATATTTAATTGGTGATTGTATGTTGGAGTGACTTGCCCATGATTTTTGTTTTCTTTGTACATTATCTACATAAGCAGGGTACTATGCTGTGCTCCTCTATTCGCTAGTTGGCAGCACTTATACACTCACCACCTCTCTCCTTTCCCATTGTCAGCTTCCCATATGTCCCTGCCATTCTTGGCAAATGAAGCCTATTCTTAGGTTTCTGGAATCTGGAATAGAATGGTGTCACTTTAAAATCCAAAATGGTTGCCACTTGTAAACTTTCAAAATGGCTGCACCCTCAGTCACTTTAAATATCCAAAATGTCTGCCGCTTGTAAGCAATCAAAATGTCTGCATGCTCTGGACAGCTGAAACTCCACAGCTCAGGCTGTTTCCCTCCTTGCAGTTTCCCTTCTAGTCAAAAGCCACCAGAGCAGTCATCCCTGGAGCCCTTGGCAACCAGGGCTGATCTTTAGGTAATTCTCAGGTCGCAACACCACTTGGAAATATTCAGGCTGTTGGTCCCATCAGAGTAGCTGACAGTCCACTGCTCTGACCATCTTCGCACTCAGTATTTTCGTTCAGGTTTTTCCACTAGTTGGTGCCTAATCCACTTCTGTATACTTCCTTTCAAACTCAGGACACCAGGATTATCTTCTGTATCTCTGTCAATTGGTTTCTCTTTTCTTTGTTGAAGAGGGTCTGTATAGCTTGTCTGCCTATTCCTCCATCTTACTAGAAGCCCAAGGAACTTTTTTTTTTTTTTTTTTAATTTTTATTGTGATTTAAGTGAAAGTTTACAGAGCAAATTCACTTTCCATACAGGAGTTCACATACTGCCTTGTCTCATAACATTGACTGCAATTTCCCACATGCAACAGCTCCCCTCCCACGTCCTCCCCATAGTTACCTCGTCCCTGTGTCCTTCCTTCCCATGCACTCCTACCCACCCCCCAAAGCTGTCTCCCTGTACATACACAGCCCTTCTGTTCTCCCATAATTGATCTCTCCAAGGAGTATATCTACCTAATGTAAATGTGGCAAGGAACTAACTTTGAAATCAGGATCTTTCCAGCCTTGAGGGTGCTCTATCAGCTAATCAACAAATACTTACTGAGCAAGAACTTATTGAGCAGCAGCATGTCCCTTACCTCCAGAAGCTTCATTCTCTCCCTCTTTAGCTGGCTATTTAGGACTAGTGGTAGATCAGGATCAGTCAGTCATAAAGCCTAACTGTGTGCACACATATACACACACCCTGGACACTATCCTCTCTGGTTATTGGAAATGCTAGCAGTAAACATAAGGCAGCCTTGGTTGTTGCTGTCACACACACACATTCACAGACACACACACAAGATTGCAAGATAATAAATACAAGCTTTCTCAATAAATAAATAAATAGATAGATAGATAGATAGTGATTTGGGAGCCCTTCAAGACAAATAGAATTTTTGAACAACCCTGAGCATTAAAACAAACAGAAGCACAAAACTCAAAATAATAATTTTAAAAAGACTAGGCTTACTGGTCTCACAAAGACTGGTAAAACCCCCTAGACTATAGTCCTTCAACATCCTTCAAGCTTGGAACCAAACTCACCCCATGACTCAACTTTCAGCCAAATAATAGACAAGCCTATGGTTGGGCAGTCCTACTTCTGTAGTGATAACTGCCTCGGAAACCCAATGAGGGGGCGCTATGAGTCGGGGCCGACTTGATGGCAAATAACAACAACAACAACATGTGGTGAACAGTAACACCAGGGAGGTATGCACTCTCCAGAACAACCAACCTCAGGAGATCAAGAGGGCAGCATTTGCCCAGGGATAAAACTCAAAAGGCAGGAAGGGATAGGAAAGAAGGGCGAATGGAAATCGTAAACACAGGGAGGGAGTGGAAAGTGTTGTTACATTGAGGGATTGAAATCAATATCGCAAAACAAAATGTGCATGAATTGTGGAATGGAAAAACAATTTACTCTGTAAATTTTCACCCAAATCACAAAAACTTAAATAAATAAATAAAATTAACAGAAGCTAAAATTCACTCCAGTCTTGCTTGGGAAAACTTGTTTTTTTTTCTTTGTATTTTTTCTATTTTGCTCTTCTTTTACTACCGTTGAAGTAAAACCAGTATCAGGTTTTCCACACCAGAGTGTATTCTGTAGAAAGAGGCCTGGCCCCTCTAGAATTCACATCTTCTCCCCTGTAAGGCTGGTCTGACCTTTGCCCTACACTACCTCAAGCCCCTATGTTTATGTCCATTCCCTGGATTCTTCACAGCCCCTATTCCTATGGCTGTGACAAGCCTCCTGGACAGAAGAACTAAACCCACTGTCATCCAGCCAAGTATGGCTCACAATGACCCCTGTAGGGTTTCCAAGACTATAAATCTTTATGGAAGTAGACTGCCTCATCTTCCTCCCATGGAGCAGCTGGTGAGTTTAAACCACAAACTTTCTGGTTAGCAATCAAAAGCCTTACCCATTGTGAGGTAGAAGTACTAAGGCTCCTGTGGTACTTAAGGTTATGTGTCATGTCAACTTGGCTGGGCATGGTTTTGAGTAACTGGGCACCTTGATGTAGTTATCCCCCATAATGAGATTGGTAATCAACTTCATGGTAGAATCTGCTGTGAGCAGCTGAGTAGCTGCCTTAACAATGTGGTCTGCTTCCAGTATATAAGGAGATGTTTTGAGAAAAGTCTCTGCAGCTTTTGGGCATGCTTGGACCCTGCACATAGCCAAGTCTTCATCCAGCAGCCTGCCATGCCCTACTGATTTTGGGACATTTTCTGGACTTGAACTAGTAGCTTGTTGTGTTGTTTGATAATCTTGAGACTGTGCTTTTTTTACTTGTTAACCTTGGGTTTGCCAGCCTGAGCAGCCAGCAGTTGCCTGAGTTAAGAAAAGCCTCCAGCTTCAGTAAGCTACGAGCAAGAAGCAGAGCTGAAGCCCAAGGCTGAGGAACTTTCACCGAGCACCTAGAACCTGGCATTTTGAACTGGGACTTCTAGCCTCCAAAACTGCAAGAGAATAAACTCCTGTTTGTTAAAGCCACCCATTTGTGGCATTTTCTGTTAGAGTGGCACTAGGTAACCAAAACAGCTCCATTTTCCTGTATCAATTCATAGATACTTAGACATTTTTATTCCTCTTGTGCTACACACCATTTCTTGAACCTTGGGGGATACTAAGAAGTATGGACACAACATCCCGCTCTGGAACAATCTATAGACTACTTGGGAAGATTAGGAGTAGAAGAATGAAAAAGAAAAGCCCTCAGTTCAGGGAAGTATTTGATAAATAGCCCATAAATAACATTTGTTTAGAAGGCAGACAGATTCCTAGAGTGCCCAAGGAAGTCTTTATGGAGAAACAGATGCTAGAGCTAACTATTAAGGGAGGGTAGGCCTATAAATACTGTTGTTGTGCCTGACCCTTTATTCTTTCATATTCCCATCCAAATTCTGTTGGCTCTATCATCAAAATGTATATAGAATCTGACTACTCTCCCTACCTCCATCACTACCACACTTGTCCAAATTTCCATTGTCTCTCACTTGGATAACTGCAGTTGCCTTCTAATGGTCTCCCCCCCCCCTTTTAATCTTGCACACCTCCAGATTACTGACCACACAGTAGTCAGAAGGGTCCTGTTAAACCTTAAGTCAGATCATGTCACTCCTCTGACTTCCCATCTCACTCTTTGCAATGCTCTATAAGGCTTAGACCCTTTGACTTTCCATTTATTCTCTGACCTCACTATTCCTACTATCCTCCACCTCCACACTCACTGAGCCTATAAACAGCCTTCAAACACCCCAGGCACACTTGTGCAGTACCCCCCATAGAGCTCCATGGCTTGCTCCCTTACTCCTGCAGATGGTCATTGCTCAAGTGATATCTTCTTACTGAGGTTTTACTTGACCAGCCTATTTAACACCACACCTGTACCCATATGCATTGCTATCAAGTCAATTCCAACTCATAACGACCTTATGGGACAGAGTAGAACTTCCCCATTGGGTTTCCAAAGATATAATATTTACAGAAGCAAACTGCCACATCTTTCTCTCACAGAGTGGCTGGTGGGTTCAAACCTCCAAATGTTCATTAGCAGTCAAGCACTTGACCACTGTGCCACCAGGGTTCCTTTGCAAATCCCCAAACTCAAAACCAAATTCATTGTCGCGTCGATTCTGACTCACAGAAACCCCCAACGGGTTTCTGAGGCACTAAATCTTTATAGAACTAGATTGCTCCATCTTCCTTCCATGGAGCAGCTGGTGGGTCTGAATTGCCAACCTTCTGGTTAGCAGTCAAATGTCTTAGGCATTGCTCGACCAGAGCTCCTCAAGCAAACCCCTTGTTGTTGTCGTTATGTGCCATCAAGTCAAACCTGACTCATAGCGACCCCTGCTTGGGTTTCCGAGGCAGTATCACTACGGAAGTAGGATTGCCCAACCTTCCTTCCGAGGAGTGGCTAGTGGGTTTGAACCGCCAGCCGTCTGGTTAGCAGTCAAGTGCCTTAGCCACTATGCTACCAGAGCTCCCAAGCAAACCCCTAGAACTCTCTAATTCCCGTATCACCATCTGGTGTAATTAATATGTTGTTCCCCATCAATTTCTATTCACATAAAGGGAGGGATTTTGGATTTATTTATGTACAACACTGAAAACAATTCCCAGCACACAGTAGGTACTCATTGATTGGGGTAATTGGGAAAGGACACTAGGGCAAGAAAAACAGTGTGAACAAACTCACAAACCTGACAACCTGTAGGTGTAACAGGAGGAGAGGGAGTGAGGAGGTTCACCTGGCAGGAGTTTTGATTTGAAGTAAAGTGCGAACTGAGATTGAAAAGGTGAGGAGGAGGCTGGTTAATCTTCCAGGCTATGGAAATACTGCACTCATCCAGCACCCTCTGCCTCAGCCACAGAGCGCTGCCATCCTTTCGTTGTTGCATACTAAAAAACACCATCCTTTTTGTGAGGAGAAACTATTTTTCATTTGCCTGAAGTCTTGAACAGATCATACTCTGATTTGGAGCTTTCTGTGAACACAAATAAAAGTAAAGCTTTCCCAGAACATCTTAGCCACTTCTTCTTTGGCAGGAAATACAAAGATGGCTTTAATTCTAAAAGACAGTTGGCCATCAGGTGGACAAACAACTGTGCTGTTCACATAAGTTTCTTCTCTGAATTCAGTACACTCCCCAGGAAAGCTGCACTGGGAAGGAGAGATGTCTTTGGACTTTGATACAAGGTCTGTAGGACTGGTGGGAGCAAAGCACCAGGAAAGCTTTCAATCACAGGGTTTCAAGAATGGAGAGGCTGTTACATGAGGTTGGGGCCAAGATGCCTTCTAAATCCTGTCACTACCCTGAACAGGTTCATCTAAGTTGTAAGAGAAAAGTAGGATTAAGATCACCCAGTGAATGTATGTGTGTGTGTGTGTGTGTGTATGTAAATATTTATCAAAAGCCAATAAAATACATCACAAATTAGTTATGTAAATCAGGAGCTCTAGATTAACAAGGATGCTGCTGCTTCCAGGATCTGATGAGAACACACTACCTTCCCAAATGTCTAGCTATGTGCCTTGACTTGCAGAAAAGAAGGCCAAGTGGTGGACTAAAGAGGGCAGGAGATTTCATCAGAAGCTGATCCAGCCTTACATTCTTGCTACATCATTTATTAGCTACATACCCACCCTGAACCTCAGTTTCTGTCACAGGTATAGACAAACAAACAAAAACCCACTGCCATTGAATGGATTCCAACTCATAGCAAACCTACAGAATAGAGTAGAACTTCCACATAGGTTTCCAAGGCTATAAAGCTTTACCGAAGCAGACTGCCTCATCTTTCTATGGCAGAGCAGCAGGGTTCGAACCGCCAACCTTTTCATTAGCAGCAGAATGTTTGTTTGTTTTATTTTATTTTATTTTTTTGCAGTTTCCTCCCCTCCCCTCCCACTCCTGCTGTTGTTGTTGTTGTTATGTGCTGTCGAGTCAAACCCGACTCATAGCGACCCCTCCTTGGGTTTCC
>NW_006921630.1:2374351-2374925 GCF_000298275.1 Orycteropus afer afer
CTAACCAGAAGGCTGGCGGTTCAAACCCACTAGTCACTCTTCAGAAGGAAGATGGGGCAATCTACTTCCATAGTAACACTGCCTCAGAAACCCAAGGAGGGGACACTATGAGTCAGGTCTGACTCAACGGCACATAACAACAACAATGGCAATGATTGTGAATATTTGTTCATGTGCCTGTTGGCTATCTGAACATCCTCTTTGGTGAAGTGTCTATTCATTTCTTCTGCCCACTTTTCAACTGGATTGTTTGTCTTTTTGGTATGGAGGTGTGGGACTTTTCTACACGTTTTAGAGATAAGTCCCTTGTCAGGTACATCATTGCTGAATATTTTTCCCCAATCTGTAGTTCTCATTTTACTCTTTTGGAGAAGTCTTTGGAAACACATAAAAATTAAATTTTTAGAAGGTCCCATTCATCTATTTTATCTTTTGCTGTTTGTACATTTTGTTATGTTTGACAGTCTATTTACGCCATAAATTGTTGTTATGTTGTTGTTAAGTGCCGTTGAGTCATTTCCAACTCATAGCGACCCCATGCACAGCAGAACGAAACACTGCCCGATCCCGCGCC
>NW_006921630.1:2378325-2410852 GCF_000298275.1 Orycteropus afer afer
CCTGTGCTTACCTAGCTCCTGGAGACCCGGTCCCTCTCGGGAGGGTAACAAGGGAAAGTGTTCAGTGCAGATCAGAATTTGCCCCTCGTTTTTCCTTGACGAACTTCACAGTTTCAGGTTTCACATTTAAGTCTTTGATTCATATGGAGTTAATTTTTGTCTATGGTGTGAACTACAGATCTTGTTTCATTTTTCTGCAAATGGATATCCAGTTTTGTCAGCACCATTTGTTAAAGAGACCACCTCTTTCCCATTCAATGGATTTTGGGCCTTTGTCCAAGATCAGCTGACCATAAGTTAATGGATCTATTTCTGGGTTCTCAATTCTGTTCCACTGCTCTATGTGTCTGTCATTGTACCAACACCAGGCTAGATAAGTAGGTTTTGAGATCTATGAGTATGAGACCTCCTACTTTGCTCTTCTTCTTCTATAGTGCTTTGCTTACCCAAGGCCTTGTCCATTTCTACGTAATGTTAGTGATTGGTTTTTCCATATCCTTAAAGAATGTTAATGAGATCTGGATTGAGATTGCATTGAATGTATAGATTGCTTTGGGTAGTACTGACATTTTCACAATGTTCAATCTTCCTATCCATTAGCATGGTATGTTCTTCCATTTATGTACATCTCTTATAGTTTCTTGAAGTAGTATTTTGTAGTTTTCTTTGTACAGGTGTGTCCCTGTTATTGTTGTTGTTGTTATGTGCCGTTGAGTCAGACCTGACTCATAGCAACCCCTCCTTGGTTTTCCAAGGTGGTAATAGATTGCCCAACTACAGAAATAGATTGCCCAACCTTGCTTCTGAGGAGTGGCTGGTGGATATGAACCACCAGCCTTCTGGTTAGCAGTCAAGTGCCTTAGGCACTACACTACCAGAGCTCCTAGTAAGATTTATTCCAAAGCATATTATTTTTTTGGTAGCTGTTCTGGTTACCTAGGGCTACTCTGAAAATAATATACCACAAATGGGATGGCTTAAACAAACAGGAGTTTATTCTTACAATTTGGAGGCTTCAAGTCCAAGTTCAAAGTGCCAGGCTCTAGGGGCTGGGTGAAAGCCCTTCAACCTTGGGGTCCAGCTCTGCCTCCTGCTCCCAGCCCATTGGAGCTAGAGGCATTTCTTCACTAAGACAACTGTTGAGGCTGACAAACCCAAGGTTGACAAGTAAAAAGGCACAGTCCTGATGTTACCAGACCACATGGCAGGCCATTAACTTAAGTCTATTATAAGTCCCAAGGTCGGCAGAGCATGGCACGCTGCTGAACAATGACACAGCTACATGCGGGGTCCAAGCATGCCATAAGCTTGAGACTATCCCCAAGGCTTCTCCTTATATACAGGAAGCAGACCACATTCCAAAGGCAGCTACTCAGCTGCCTGTGGTAGATCCCACTATGGAGCTGATTGCCCATCTCATCATGGGGAATAACTACCACCAGCTGCCCAGCCACTCAACTAGGCCCAGCCAAGTTGACACACAAACATAAACACCACAGTAGCTATTGAAAATGGTACTGATTTCCTTATTTCCTTTTTAGCAATCTCTTTGCTGGTGTAGAGGAATCCAACTGATTTTTGGATATTGATTGTATATCCCTCCACTATGCTAAATCTCTCATTTAGTTCCAGTAGGTTTTTTTTTTTTTTTTTCCCTGATTCTCTTGGGTTTTCTATGTATAAGATCATATCATCAGCAAATAGGGATAGTTTGACTTCTTCCTTACCAATCTGGATGCCTTTGATTTCCCTTTCTTGCATTATTGCCCTGGCTAGAACTTTTAATATAATTTTGAATAGAAGTGGTGATAGAGGGCATCCTTGTCTGGTTCCTTTTTGCAAGGGGAATGGTTTCAGTCTCTCTCCATTGAGAGTAATGTTGGCTGCTGATTTTGCATTTGCATACATGTCTTTTATTATGTTGAGGAATGTTCCTTCCATTCCTATTTTGCTGAGAGTTTTTATCAGGAATGGATGTTGGATTTTATCAAATGCCTTTTCTGTATCGATTGATATGATCATGTGGTTCTTTTCCTTTGTTTTATTTATGTGATGGATGACATTGATTGTTTTTCTAATATTGAACCATCCTTGCATACCTGATATGAACCCCACTTGGTCATAATGTATTATTTCTTTTTGATATGTCATTGAAGTCTGTTGGCTAGGATTTTGTTGACAATTTCTGCACCTATATTCATGATGGGTATTGGTCTGTAGTTATCCTTTTTAGTGATGTTTCTGCCTGGTTTGGGTATGCTTCCTTCAGAAAATGAATTTGGGAGGATTCCATCCTTTTCTATGTTCTGGAATTGTTTGAGTAGCATCAGTGTCAGTTATTCTCTGAATGTCCAATAGAATTCTCCAGTGAAACTGTCTGGGCAAGGGCTTTTTTTTGTTGGTAATATTCTTATGACCTATTCAATTCCTTCTTTTGTTATGGGTCTGTTAAAATTTCCCATCTCAGTCTGTGTCAGTTTAGGTAAGTAGTATGTTTCTAGAAATCTGTCCATTTCTTCTTGATTTTCAAATTTGTTGGAGTACAGTTCTTAGTATCCTGATGTTATCCTTTTAATTTCTGTTGCTTCTATTGTGACATCACCCAATTTGTTACTTATTCATGTTATTTGTATTCTCTCTCTCTTTTCCTTTGTTAAATTTGCCAGTGGTTTGTCAATTTTATTGATCTTTTCAAAAAAAAAACTAGTCTTGTTGAGTTTTCTATTATCTTTTTATTTTCTGTTTATTTCTGCTCAAATCTCTATTTTTATTCTGGTGACCATAGGGTTTTTTTGCTGCTCTTTTTCTAATTGTTGGAGATGTTGGGTTAAGGTATTGATTTTGGCTCTTTCTTTTTCTTTGATGTATGCATTCATTGCTATAAATTGGCCTTTGATCACTGCTTTTGCTGTGTCCCAACGATTTTAGTATTTTGTATTTTCATTCTCATTTGATTCAAGGAATTTTCTTATTTCATTTTTTATCTATTCCCAGTTATTTTCAAGGAGGGTGTTATTCAGTTTCCATGTTTTTGCTCTTTTTCCATTGATCTTCCTATTTTTGTCTTCTAATTTTATAGCATTGTGATCTGGGAAGATGCTTTGCAGTATTTCAATGATTTTTAATTTATTAAGGCTTGCTTTATGGCCTAACATATAGTCTATCCTGAAGAATGTTCCATGTGGCTGGAAATGAATGTATATTGTGCTGTTGTTAGGTGAAGTGCTCTGTAAATATCTATAAGGTCAAGTTGGTGGATTGTACTGTTTAGTTTTTCTGCATCTTTTTTGAGTTTCTTTCTAGTTGTTCTATCTTTGATTGAAAGTATATATTAAGCTCTCCTAGTATGAAGCAGCAGTTTTAACCACTGCACCACCAGACCTCCTTTCAGAGATATAAATGGGGTATTATTTCCTACTTCCTATAAGGCCCACATGACAAAATGTTCATGAAAGAATTTTGAAAGATGTCACAGCAGTTAGCTATTGCTAAAAAAAAAATATATATATATATGCTGCCTAACAAACCATTCCAAAACCAGTGCTTCAAAATGACAATCACTTTTTCTCACTGATCTAGACTGGGCTCAACTGGGCTTGGCAGGCAGTTTTCCTGATTTCAGTTGGCTCACTCATAAGCCCTGGCATCAGACTGAGGTCAGATGATCTAGACAGGGCTCACTGAGGCAGATCAGCTCTAGTCCACATGTTTCTTATCCTCCTCCTGGAATCAGCAAGCTATCGTAATCATATTATTCTCATGACAGAGGCAGAAGAGAACAATAGAGTAAGAGTCATCAGAGAACAAGCCCAGGCATAGGAAAGTTTCTCAAGACTTTGCTCATATTATACCCACTAGCATTCTATTTGCCAAAACAAGTCTCATGGCTGGACCTGAAGTTAAATGGGTGAAGTATCTACTATAAGTACTTAATAAATGTCAGTTATCATTGCCAATGTAATCCAGAGAATTTGGGAATGAACAGAAATCTTTTTGGCTTCTCAATGTTGGATTCCTCCAGACTCCAATGGATCATTCCTTCCCAATGGATCAATCCAGAAAGGAATGGATTCTCCACTCCATCAGGTTCAGGAAACTATTCACTATCAGCCATCAGTATCATCAGTAGAAGAAGCAGGATACAGCAGTGGTGAAGACCACAGATTTAATGGCCAATTGGACCCATGCTTGAGTGTCTCTCTGCTCTGCCACTGACTTGCTATATGATCTTGGGTAAGTTATTTAACTGTTGTAAGTCTCAGTTTCCTCATCTCCTTTGGTGATCTTATCCAGGCTCTTAGCTTTAAACACCATCCATATGTTGAAGATGCCAAAATTTATATACCTAATACAAACCTCTTCCTTGAACTTGATTATCTGTGCATCTCCCATTCCACATCTCCCTTTGAATAGCTCATAATATAGGCATCTAAAACTGAACATACCTAGAATGGAGCTCCAAATCTTTCCCCCTAAATCTGCTCCTCCCATACTCTTTCTGATCTGAAAAACAGACTCCATTCTTCCAACTGATCATACTTAAACCCTTATTATAAACTTTCTCTCATATCCTATATTCAAAATGTAAGGAAATCCTTTTGGCTGTACCTGTAAAATATATCTCAAACCCCAGCCTCTTTTCACCATCTCCACTTCTAGAGTCTTTGTCCAAGTCACCATCCTCTCTTATGCCAATAATGCATTAGTTTCCTATCTTTCTGCCTGGTGAGTCTTTAGTCAAGATATTAGCCAGAGTAAGCCCAACCAAGTCTTTTTATCTCCTCAAACCCCTTCAGTGCCTTCTTGTTTCACTCACTGTAAAAGCCACATTGCTTGCGGTAGATTATAAGGCTCCGTTATATTCTCTCCCATTACTCTGCTTTCTCCCTCCATTTTTCCACTACATCCTCATGGGCCTCCTTGCTGTTCCTCAGAGCTCTGCACTTTTAGCTTCCTCTCTCTGCAATGCTCACACTCTCATCACCTCCAGGTTTTTATTCAGAGTTCACCTTCTCTCTGAGACCTTCCCCCACCACCCTGTCCTTCTTTCCTACCTTATTTTTTTTTTCCCCTAACTTTTACTATCCTGTAACACTATGATTGTTTTTTTTCTTTTGTTTGTTCATTGTCTGTCTCAGCTAACAGAATATAACATCTATGTGGGGAGGAATTTGTCCACAATATGCACCATAGTATCCATAAGTCCTAAGAACATTGCCAGGCCCACATAGGTGCTCAATACATATTTCTGAATGAATAAATGAATTAAGAGGAGTATTGGACACATTCAATGAGATAATACATGTAAAATGTTAGTACAGTGTCTGATATATAGGAAGTACTCAATATAATAAACAACTCAAAATAAACAGCAAACAGAACCCAAAACACTGGGTTTCTGAGGTTTAGCTCTGACTTTACACACTGTGAAGTGACTAGTGTTCTCTAATGTGCCTTTTCATTAGAGGCCCAGTACCTGGCACACAGCAGAAGCTAGATATATTTTTATTCAATCAAAATGAAAGCAGATGGGTCTAAAGTTGCTGGTGAGTGGTCAGTTTGTTTCCCCCTGGTGTTAATCAGTCTAAAAAGACCTGCTGCTCCAAGAAGTGAGTAATGGAGATTGCACTGAGCCCTGATATAGACTCAGCTGCAGGATTTAAAGCCCAGTGGGCACCAGAGACACAAGGCTGTTAGGAAGACAAATGATTACCTGCCCTACAAGCTCACTCTTTCTTCAGTTTCTAGGTGTCCCCAGGAAACCCTATTGTCTATGAAAGTGCTGATCTATTTATATTTTCCGTTATCCCAACATCAATAATAACAACCACTACAGAAAAAAATTAGGCTTGTCTATGGAGCGCATTTCCTCTGAAGCTCACAAAGTGCATGAGCACAACTCATCCTCCCAATAGAAAACTGGCAACTGGGTGTTTCTAGATGTGCTTCATGAGGCTCCAGCTTAATTCCCTGCCACTTCAATTAGCAAAAGAAACAAGGATGGTGCAGTTGTGAATAGCATCTCTCAATGATGCAGAAGAGTACCAGGAGATGCCTCCCACATCACTTCCTCAAACCTCCATTCTTACAAAAGAAACCATGTTTTTGGCATGTTCCTATTTCTTGTTACATAATTCTGCCTGCATTCTGAATTTGTCTGGGCTACTGCATGCATTTATCAACACAATATGGAGCATCCACTATGTGCTTTAAATTGGGCCTCAGGTTGCAGAGAACAGATGTGGTCCAACAAAATCTCGATAGTAGTTCTAGAAATAAATAACAACATGAGAGGGGACTAAAAGGAAAAACCAAATACACTGCCATCATGTGGATTCCAACTCATAGCAATCCCATAATACAGAGTAGAACTGCCCCATAGGGTTTCCAAGGCTGTAAATCTTTATAGAAGCAAACTGCCTCATCTTTCTCAGGTGGAGCAGTTAGTCGGTTTGAACCACCAGCTTTTGATTAGCAGCTGAATGCCACTAGGAAACCAGAGCTCCTTATGAGGGCAGAAGGGATGGGAGAAAGAGGAACATCGTGGTTGAACGAGCATTGAGTTTCTGCTCATGGGGATGGGGAATATGGCAATGGATGTTGGTGATGGTTGTATAACATGATTGATGTAATTGGTTTCACTGAACTGTACAAGTGAAAAATGTTGAATCAGCTAATGTTGTATTACCTATATTTTTACAAAAATAAAATAATATGAAACACACCAAGAAATGTTACAGGGTAGTGTGTGATTAAATACCCAGTGATGTGACATAAACAATAGTGGTTTTAGAGTTTACTGACAATAGACCCTGTAGGATGAAATCCCCAGGAACAGCTTCATGAAATAGTTGGTGCTTAAGAATACATTGGAGAAATGAAGTTTTTGAATAGCAAAGAGTACAAGAATCAGCATAAGGACACATAGGTGGGAGTGAACAAGGCTCATGAGTCTGAGGCCTCAATTTTCCAAGCGTTTTATACACACACAAATGTAAATGTATCATTAATAAATGCGTAAATATAAACTCTTTAATCCTACTCACAGAAATACTTCAAAAATAAATATTGTTGGTAGTAAAAAAAAAAAGTAATAAAAGTCAATGGGGCCAACATACTTTTATAAAAGCTACAAAGCAATTCAAAACCTTTTTTTTCAAGTTGAGGGCTCTTCCTGGGTTTTATAATAACTATTTTCTGAGATTTAACTCCTAGTCATGACTGTGACAGCAACTTGCCATTACAGCCTCACTCTCAACAAGGTGAGCCGACAGCTTCCCTTCCTTTAACCACTGTGACAACCCAAGATCATTCAGACTTTTTTTTTTCTTAATCTCTGAGGATCTTATGGGCTTCTTGCTTCATCTGCTGAAGCCCAAAGCAGGTTTTTTGTTTTTTTTTTTTTTTCCTTTTTTTCCCCTGACAGGTCCCTGCAGCCAAACAACTGCTCAGTGTGTGTTCCTCATTCTTCAGGCTGATTAACTTTCATTCATTCTTCTACTGTTGCTTGGCCAGGGCAGGGACAGAAAGTGACTCAATGCTCAGCCTCCTTTAAGTTTCACCTTCCATGACAGACTAAGAACATGCTTACTTCTTTCTAAGGTTTAGAGATTAACAAAACAAGGTCCTGATGTGTTGTAACATAAAAAGTCAGTAAGGAAATAGTCAAGCATAAAGAAGCAGCATTTTCATTTAATAAATAAATCCAAGTGAAAATAAAGCATTTTATCAATCAATCTCTTAGGACCAATGAGTCAGAGAAGTCTCAGAGCTGCCATATATGGCAGAGACTTTTTTTTCCCCCTTAAGGACATAGGAAGGCTTAATTTCCCAGCTTTTCTTGTAAATCAGAGACCATATAACTTAAGTTTAGGTCAATAAAAGGTACATTGAAGAGATATAAGCAACTTTCAGTGCTAACCCTTGAAAAGCCTCAGGCCAGGGTTGGGCAATCTACTTCAGTAGTGATACCTCCTCGGAAACCCAAGGAGGGGTGGCTATGAGTCGGGTGGACTCGATGGCACATAACAACAACAATAGGATCTTCTACCACTTTCTCCCCTTCCCTTTAAAAACATGAGTCCCATTTGGCATAACTACATGATGGAATAATCCCAGACCCCTGAGTCACCTCCTGAAGGGCAACTATCTACCATGTTAGAATATGATATGGGCAAAGAATAAACTTTCATCATGTTAAGCCACAGCTATGTTGTTGCTATTGTTGTTGTTATGTGCTGTCGAGAAGGACCCAACTCATAGCGACCCCTCCTTGGGTTTCCAAGGCGGTATCACTACAGAAGTAGATTGTCCAACCTTCCTTCTGAGGAGTGGCTGGTGGGTTTGAACTGCCAGCCTTTTGGTTAGCAGTCAAGTACATTAGGCACTACGCTACCAGAGCTCTTCATTACATTAACAAAGCATAGTTTATCCTGAAAGATATATATTGAAAAAGGTGGAAAATTGAAGTCATGTTATTGTTTTCATTAATAATAATTGATTCTAAGCACCTTCTCTATACCAGGCACTGTGCTAGGCACCTCATTTCTGTCTTTCTCACCCACACCTATACATACATACATATATGTATATGTATGTGTGTGTGTGTGTGTGTGTATAAAACATTTTTATAACAGTGTCGGTATTTTATGTCCATTTTACATATGGGAGAAATGGGACTGAAAGAAGTTAATAAAAGCTTCGAAGGTCATTCAGATTTTTGGATAGAGATGAAGATTTTTCTTTTGCCAGGATCCATGTTATTTCCACGATTTTATAATATCTCTCTCACAGTCAAAGATCCCCTCATCTCATTTTGGGCAAGAAGAGATGATCCCAATTATATCCATTTTCCTAACTAAAAAAGCTGTTATTATTTCTACCAATTTCAGAATTGTCTGCATAAAGTCCCATTACTTGCTCTACAGAGTCACTGAACACAAGAAAGGTTTCAGCACATTTGTGTTGTTAATCATCACAGAAGCCCAGGGGACTCATCCATCACTCAGTCCTTATTCCAAACATGAGAACCTGTCCAATAATATAGCTGAGATCTAATCAAAATTAAGGTGCTAACAAAGTCACCTAGGTGTTTCAATCTATGCCACTGCAGTCACAGAAATTCTAAATTATACTCAAACTAAACTAATCTTATGGGTAAAGCATAATCCTGCCCACAAATATTTGTTGAGTATCCTCTGTGAATAGGGTATCGTAAGGGCAAAACAGTTTGCTAAGATTACATCTGAGCTCTGGGCCCTTGTGAGACCCTTCAGACATAGTCTGAGGCAACAGATTGGCTTGCACATCATATATATTATTCACATTAAAGGAAATAAATTTTTTAACTTCCACCTCTACTAATAAGTGATCATATGCTGGTAGCCGGTAACATGTTATTTATACCCCAGTGCTTTTCATCTATAATTAAATGTTATAGAAATCCTGTGCAATAGATAAAATGGTTATAATTATCCCCCATTGCCTATGGAAAACTGAGGCACAATGATTTGGTCAAGCTCTCCCAGTGCTAAAACTGAGAATGAAACTAACTCTCCTCCAGAATCCTCACTCTGAGCAATTTGTGCATTTCTTACACTATAGCACTTAGTATTGGGTAGGCTCTGACAATACTCCATTCCACCCTAATCATCCAGATCAAGAGAAGGAAACCTCTATCAGAAACATGTATGCATAGGACAAGCTTTTAGTATTTCTCAACGTTTCATCTATGCCACTTTCTCATTTCTTTTACAAATATAAATCCACTGAATCACATGGAGCTGATCAACTGATCAAAGGTCAGCCCTCTTCCCCTGACCTTTTTCTCATCACTGAACACATTATTCACATTGAAATTTTATCATCTTATGGGCTCCATAAGCTATGCATATAAAACCTACAATATACTGTGTCTCTATTCAAAGTAGAGTATTCTGCTTTTTTTCCAGAAGTGACACTTCAATTTTCTGTAATTAATTACTTCCAATGATATTTCCATAGTGGGCCTCTTGAAGGCCATGAAAAAAAGGTCTAGGCAGGTTACAGGCAAGGTGAAGGGATAGCACATTGGCCAAATAATTTATTTGAAAATGGCAATATCTGGTATCTCCCAATGGGAAATGCAATTTACCCCTAATGGTTCAAATAAAGTGACCTAATATGAAGGAGTCACCTGCCCATGCTGAGGCAACAAGGAACTGACAACAGATGAAAGTTACTATAGTTCCAGGGCAGAAGGGGCAAGGGAAGGAATTAGTGGTACCAGAACCCAGTGAGAGCTATAGTCATGGCTGGATATAGCTACAACCAGAAATACAACAGTAAAGCAGGGAGAGAGCAAGAAAGAAATGCCACTCCCTCTCTCCTTCCGTCCTTTGATCTCCTGCTAGTGTCTCCCACTGGCCAAGTCAGTGGGAAAAAAATGTTCAAACAATGTAGTCTGCAGTGGCAGTCTTCACAGGCGCAAGAGCAAAGCAGAGAAGGATAGAAAATGGGTCTGGGCTGGTAGAGGGGGCAAAGGGAGGGGATGATACCAACTGAATAGCCAGTACATCTGGTTATTCACACACCTTCAGTTGTGCAGGGCAGGTCTAGCTGCAATGGTGGAAGATGCTATTTATAAAACTGAAACTCCTTTTCAACATTCCACCATCTGATGTGCACATAAAATACTGACGTAAAAATGGCTGTGGCCTGAATACCCATCGATGTTTTTTAATGTGTTAGTAAATACAGTCGTTGGCTGTTCCAGGAGAGAATTATGTGTCGTCAACTGACATAAAAGGGAGTGTAATGTCATCTTCAATTGCTGTTAGAGGAAACAGATTGAAATTATGAGCAATTAGGAAAAGAAATATTGTATCCCTATGGCACCTCAGGTTTTACTGAAAATCCTGTTGGATTGGTTATATGAGTCGCTGCATAAACGTCTGGGGCCCACGCCAAGGCAGAGGGAAGAATTAAGACCTGGGAGTATGTTTCCATGGTAAAGCTTCAGGGAATTTAATGCCCTGAAGTAGCTTGGAGTGCATCAATGGGACAAGGTCAATGAAGAAACCTGTTCTAAACATGAGGAGTGTTTACAAGCATTCTGTAAATGTGATTTAGGAAACTCTTATCTCGTAGATGCCAATATTTAAGATAACAAATGACTCCTGAGAAAAACAAGAGCAATCCCCTCAAGGGAATCATGTGCTAAGAAAATGCAGATCTGGATCTAAGGGAACTGGGGATTTGGGCAATGGCTTATTTCTAAACAAACCATATCTGTTTTCAGAGGTGAATTTTCAATTTTAGGTTGACCATATATGATGACTCTGTAATACCAATCAATTAACTTTCTCCTTGAAAAAGGATCACAGTTCTTTTAATATCATTTGTACTGAAATTGGGGAAGGCCTAGTACTGACCTCTTAAATATTGTTGAAAAAGAGCTTGAGTTCTCCAAACTATGAAATCAAATACAATCTCTCTAGCCTAGCATTCAAGACCTTAATCCATGTTCCCAGGTTTACCTCCCAGTGTTTCCCTTAACCAGCCAAACTTAGTCCCTTTCTGTCACTTTGATTTTATTCTATCTCCCATCAGTAATCTCCACTATCTTTACTGATCATAAATCTTTTCATCCTTCAAGGCCACCTTTTCTATGGTGCATTTCCTGACCTCTGCAAAAATATTAATTATGCCATTTTTTAGGTTGATGTTTAATTTATTAATGTAAATGTCACTTACTTTATTTTGCCTTGCATTATAGTCACACCATTCTTCCTTATTGTTCGTTAAGATGTCAGGAATTCCTTGAGGGCAAGGGTCACTCCTTTTGTAGACGCTGCAGTACCTAGGCCAGTGACTTTCACAAAGGAGCAGCTTGGTCAGTGTGTTGAACTGAATTTACCTGAATGGCATTAATGAGGACAAAGGAACAAGTCAGATCCTCAGTTTAAAGTTCATGAAAACAAAATTGATAATTTTTCATCACACTGAGTCAGACATAAAATGAATCTTTGTAGTACTGTGAAATAATATGCTTCTAGACAAAGGAGGATTTAATATTCTTAACTGCTTAATCAGTGCCATAGTAACTCTAGGAGAAGTAGTTTTGTAAGCACTCTTATTGTTTCCCAAAATGACTTCATTTATACCCACAGTGAACAATCTCTATATGCTGATCACTTCTTAAAAAAAAAAAAAAGGATAACCAAACTATGGTACATACACACAATGGAATACTATGCAACACTAAAGAATAATGTAGAATCTTCAAAACACTGCATAACATGGATGAACTTGGAGGATATTATACTGAGTGAGATAAGTCAATCAAAGAAGGACAAATACTGTATTAGTCTGTTATTGTAAGTCAAGGAAAGGTTTATCTATGGAAGGAAATTTTCTTTGCTGTTTACCAGGGGTGGGAGGGGAGGGTAGAGAATACTGTTAGATAGGTAGAGATAAGTATTGATTTGGGTAAAGAGAAGGGCAATGTACCAAATGTTAGTGATTGACATGGTGGCATTGACGAAGAGGAAGACATAGAGAGGTACATGGGAGGTACAGACAACAAAGATGAACCCTTTTGCACATACAGTACTGTGTTGTCAGTGAAGGCAAACATGGGTATACAGGTGGCTAGATGGGTGGACAGGATGAACTATGAAGCGGGGAGTGTACCCAGACCATGTATACAGTTGACAGACAATGGTCCTATAAGTGTATCTGTATGATCTGTAAGAATTCTGAGGTGTATGGGAGCTCTGATAGCATAGTGGCTAAGACACTTGCCTGCTAACCAGACGGCTGGTGGTTCAAACCCACCAGCCACTCCTCGGAAGGAAGGTTGGGCAATCCTATTTCCGTAGTGATACTGCCTCGGAAACCCAAGGAGGGGTCGCTATGAGTCGGGTTTGACTCGACGGCACATAACAACAACAACAATAGTAGAACTGACAAGGGACAAGGTTATAGTCACTTCTCAGTCACAGCCAGCTACCCAGAGGGACCGAGTAGTTGAACCTGTGGGCTGGGGACCATAGTCACAAGGGACATCTAGCTCAATTGGCATAACATACTACACAAATCATTGTTCCACGTCCTACTTTGGCGAGTAGCAACTGGGATCTTAAAAGCTTGCAAGCAGTCATCTAGATGCAACGATGGGTCTCTCCTTGTCCAGGGCAAAGAAGAATGAAGAAAACCAAAGATTCATGGAACAATTAGTCCTAGCAACTGGTACACCATGCAATCCACAGCCTATATGACTATGAGACCAGAAGAACTAGATGGTGCCTGGCTACTACTGTCACCTACTCAGAGGGGGGATCTATATAGGAGATCCTGGATAGAAAGGGAGAAAAATATGGAACAAAACTCAAAATCATTTGGAAAAAAAAGGGGGAGGGACCAGGTTTGCTGGTCTGATAGAGCCTGGTGGAATCCCTGAGACTATGGCCCCTAGCTGCCCTTCAGTTCTGCAAATGAACACATACCTGTGGCTTCCAGCCAAATAAAAGATAAGCATATGAGTTGAACATTTACCTGAGGTAGATACACTCCTTGGAGAGAACAATCATGGGAGAAAGAAGGGCTGTTAATGCACAAGGAGACAGCTCAGGGGGCAGGAGTGCATGGAGAGATGGACACAGGGAAGAGGTAACTATTGGAAGGAAGTGGGAAGGGAGCTGTTGCATTGGGGTAAATTGTAGTCAATGTCATGAGACAAAGTGTATGTGAACTGCTGTATGGAAAGTGAATTTGCTCTGTAAATTTTCACCCAAATCACAATTAAAAAAAAAAAAAAAAGTGATTTGGGTGAAATTGTATAAAGCAGATTAGTTTTACACTCAACAGTTCATATACATTTTGTTTCGCAACACTGATTACAATCCCCACAATATAACAGCTCCCCTTCTACCTCCTCCCTGTGGTTACCCCTTCCCTGTCCTTCCTACCTATGCCTTTCTGCCTGCCTAGATTTCTCCCTGTGTAAATGCTGCCCTTCTGATCTTCCACAATTGACTGTCCTAGGGAGCACATCTCCCTGGTATAGTTTGTTCAGCTGGTAGGCTTATCTATTGTTTGGCTGAGAGTTGAGCCATGAGAGTGAGTCCAATTCCAAGCCCAAAGGGTGACTGCGGCTGTAGTCTCAGGGATTTCACCAGTCTCTATCTGACAAGTAAGCCTGGCCTTTTTCATGTTTTTTAATTTCATTCCACATTTTTAACCCCACTCTATCCAAACAAACAAAAAACAAACAACTCACTGCCATCAAGTCAATTCCAACTTGTAGCGACCCCCATTGAGCTTCCAAGGTGGCAAATCTTTATGGAATTAGATTGACCCATCTCCTTTCCGTGGAGGGGCTGGTGGGTTTGAACTGCCAACCCTCTGATTAGTAGTCAAATGCTTTAGGCACTGCACCACCAGAGCTACAGTCTCTTTTCAGCCAGTTATCCTGGTCTTTTTTATGTTTTTTGAACTTTGTTCCACATTTTTTCTCCCACTCTATCCAGGATCTCCAATTTTGATCCCTATTGGAATGGTTGGCATTGGTAGCTGGGCACTACCTACTTCTTTGAGTCTCAGAATCATGTCGACTGAGGTTCTCACGGTCCCTTGGACTAATTGTTTCCATATATCTTTGATTTTCTTCAGTCTTCTCTGCTCTGGACAAGGAAAGACCAAGCTCTTAAGACCCCAGTCTCTACTCTTCAAAGTAGGATGTAGAACAATGTTATGTTATGCCAGTTGAGCTTATGTCCCCCATGAACATGGCCCCATGCCCTCAGGTCCAATGACTGACTCGTTTAGGAACTCAGCTGTCTCTAAATATAAATTCCTAGATCTCACTTCTGTCCAAAAATTCAGCCCTGTATTCCAGCTTGTCTCCTGAATACATCTACTTAGATGGCCCAAAGGGATCTCCAACTTAATACATTTGAAAGTCTTGATCTCTATCTATACATTTGAAAGTGAGATCACTTTCCTTTTGTTCCCATTCTCACAATTCCTCTTCATTCCAAACTTCCCATCTCACTTGATAGCATTATAGTCAATCACGCCCCAGCTATCCAGGTGTCATCCTATACCTCCCTGAGCTAACATCTGCAAATCTGCAGTGAAGAAGTAGACCTGGCCCCATGCCCTCATGGAGACCTGCCCTCTGTCTCTCCCCTCCTCTAAATTCAGGTCTGCTCCTGTCACTCCCTTGCTTTAAATTATTCTGTGGTTCCCATCACTTACAAAGGAAAATCAAATACTTTAGCATGACACCTAAGGCCCTTCATAATCTAGCCCCAATTATGTTTCCAATCAGAACTCTCATGAGTCATCTTCTTCCAAAAATCTATGTTCTGTCTAGAATGTTGTCCATCTCCTTGCTCTTCTTCCCAAAATCAACTCCTACTCATTATCAAAGACTCAATTCAGCTATCTTCTCACTTACAAAGCGTGTTTTCTGATCTTCCTCCATAGCTTCCCAAGGAAGTCCTAGCCATTTTCTTCTCCATTTCTAGGGTTTTATTCATTCACTCAGAAAATACTTGGGAAGAGTGCCAAAGTGCCAGGCACTGTGCTAGGCACAAGGAATAGAAATGAGCTAACAGGTAGACTTGCCCTTTAGATATATCTCCCCAAGAACATTATTTGCATTATATAATAACACTTAGCATGTGTTTGCCTTGATTATTCCAGGATATTCAGCAATTACTTGTTTTCTAGTTATTTTTTTATACCTTTGCCCCACAGCACCTTAAACTTACTTAAGTATTCAGTGGGTATTTAATAAATAAATGTTCATCAAAGTAAATGGCTGATTCATTGTATAATTAATTTTCTAACCTTCCAACCTCCTAGACAGAAAGATTAAATGGGTTTTACAAGGATTATCTATTCCTATTGAAGAAATTTAATGCATTTATTGGAAGACAACTCCCTTTAGCTGCCTTCTTGGTACCACACAGAGAAAACTGGTTGAGATGGAGTTCATGTAGATACTCTATCCTTAGGATAAGGCCACACTTTTTTTTTTTTAACAACTTTCCCCAAAAAAGCAAAACCTCTGTAGCCTTAACTCATAGGATCTCAGCAAGAAGAAGCAGCAGCAGAAAGAATGAAGCAAAAATATATATACATCATAGGTTCTAGGTTGCAGAACATATGAAAAAGTCAGAAGAGTCTCAACACTCAAGGCTAGCTCCATGACGCAGTGGGTTCGGACGCAATAAAGAGACCTGCATTCAAGTCATAATTTTCTAATTGTACTACCTTAGCCAAATTGCCTAACTTCCCTGGGCCTTTTTTTTTTCCCCCTCATCTTTAAAATAAAGAATAAGAACTACCTTACAGCAATGTTGGGGGTGGGCATCAAACCAAAGTCTCAACATGAAATACAGTGTGATTATTAAAAGTATGAGGTTCTGAGGCTGATAAATATGACTATCTTTACTAATTGTGTGACTAGTCAGGCTACTAAAACTCTCAGACCCTTAGTTTCATCCTCCGTAAAATGGGCATAATTACAGCATGTGATTTATTATAAAATGCAATATAAATTGTTTAGCTCAGTTTCTGATGCAAAATAAACACACAAAAAAATGGCAAATACTTTAAAATTAATAAAATACAGATTTCTAGACAAATAAAGGGGTATATCCCTGGGACTGATGGAAGGATAGGTATCGCTACCAAGTGCTCCGTCCACAGTGTAAACTATTACTGAGAAAGAAATATAGTGACCATATCCAGAAAACATATCTAAAGATCAGAAATTGAAACTGTGAAATAGCTGATAAGTATTTCACAAAGAAGGTATTTATAGAAGGCAGGATTAAAGAATAGGTGGACTATGAAAAAGAGAGGCCCAACTAGCTACAAAAAGTACAAGCAGGTGAAACTGAGCGATCCAGGTTTTAAATTCATGGATGATGAGAACAAACTACATAAAGTTTATATGTAGCCTAGGTCACTGCTAGACCAGGAGTAACCCCTTAAAGGAACTAAGCTGGGTACTGGGACAAGGATATCCCAGAAGGACAATATGAGCAAAGCTGGTGTAGCATAGAAATATTAAGCATGGACTAAAGGAAGAAGAAAAATCACCGTTCCCAAGAATGAGCATGAGCTACATATTTACACGGCTCTTGGGAGCTCTGGTGGTGTAGTGCCTAAGGCATCTGACTGCTAACCAGAAGGCTGGTGGTTCAAAAGCACCAGCCACTCCTTGGAAGGAAGGAAGACTGGGCAACTTACATCCATAGAGATACCACCTCAGAAACCAAAGGAGGGGTTGCTACAAGTCAGGACTAACTTGACAGAGGGGAGGTTTTGTTTTGTTTTGTTTGTTTTTTATTGTACTGACTCAGATGTAAAGTAGGGGGGACTTCATAGCCACACTATGATTCCTCAGTCCTCTTTGTACACAAAGCAAAGTGGGCACTGAAAACATGTATGTGCTTTCTATCCCAAAATCCACTGCACAACAGAGATTGTAGAAGGATATTGTGAGCCACCTCTCTCTGCCAATGATGAAAACAGGGGAAGTCACAAAGTAAATACTGGTCCACTGTGTGGTCCAAGGTGCAAATGGGCTGGCTACAATGTACTTGAAGACTATTTGCTGTCAAGTGAACTCAACTCATAGCAATCCCACTTGTGTCAGAGTAAAACTGGGCTCCATAGTCTTCAGTGGCTGGATTTTGGGAAGTAGATCAAGAGGCCCTTCTTTTGATTTTGTTTTTCTCTTCCTGTTCTGGAATTCCAGTGACACGTAAGTTATTCCTTTTGATGGTATCCCACATGAACCTTAGGCTTTCTTCATTTTTTGATTTTTTTTCTGATTGATCCTTTTCCAAAGAAGTATTCAGGTATTTTTCTTCCATCTCATTAATTCTGTCTTCCAGCGCATCAATTCTTCTCCTTTGCCCTTCCAATGTGTTATCTATTTCTGACAATTTAGTATTACTCTTTTGGATTTCTGTCTGTAGATTTAGAATCTTTTCTAATTTTTCATTTTGTTCTTGTATTTTCTTCCAAAATTCTTGTAAGGTTTTTTCTGTGTTTTCTTTGGTCTGTCTCTCAATCCTTTGAAGATACCTAAAGATAATTCTTTTGAATTCCTTATCAGAGAGTTCCAATGCTGCTTCTTCCTCAGGGATGTATTCTGGGTCTGTATCCTGCTCCCTTGTTTCTACCACTTTATCCTGCTTCTTTGTGTGGGCTGTGATGGTCTGTTTCTTCCAAGGCATCATGACGTTGTTGTATTTAGATCTCTGTTAACTGTTTATGAAGAGCAGCCAAGGGTGGTTCAGGCTCTTCTTGGTGGTTTTTTATCGTTGGCCCGTTGCTGGAGATGGAGGAAGTGGCTCTCGCTCAGTAAGTGAAGTCACAGGAGGTGTGGGTGTAGTTGTGTCTTATGCGGATTGTTGTTGTCTCCCACTCAGTTAGACACAAACTACAATTGACTGTCCATCAAAAAACTTTTCAGTCTTGCAGGCCCCGAGTGTCCTTGGGGTTGCTGGAAAGCAGAGCATGTTCTTAAGCCCCAGAAATCTGCCAAAGTGCTGCCTCTTTAAATATCCAAAATAGTCAAGCCACTTTTTAAAACTTCAAAATCCAGCCCGGCAAAAGTCCACAGCTCAGCCCACCTTTCTCTTCACATTCTCCATTTGTTCCCCAGCCACCGTGCACAGTCCGTGCAGTCTCCCTGGCTAGCAGAGTGATTTTTAGGTTAATTCTTAAGTCCTACCACCACAGGAATCTGCGGGAGCGCTGTCTCTTTAAATATCCAAAACAATCAAGCCGCTTTTTAATCCTACAAAATGGCAGCGGCCTCTGGACTGGCAAAAGTCCACAACTCAGCCCACCTTTGTCTTCACTTTCTCCGTTTGTTCCCCAGCCACCGTTCACAGTCCGTGCAGTCCCTGGTTAGGAGGGTGATTTTTTAGGTTAATTCTTAGTCCTACCACCACAAGAATCTGCGAGAGTGCTGTCTCTTTAAAAATAGTCAAGCCGCTTTTTAAACCTACAAAATGGCAGCGCCCTCCGGACCGGCAAAAGTCCACAACTCAGCCCACCTTTCTCTTCACATTCTCCGCTTGTTCCCCAGCCACCGTGCACAGTCCGCGCAGTCCCTGGCTAGCAGGGTGACTTTTAGATTAATTCTTAGGTCCTACCACCAGTCGGGGATCTCCGAGCCACCTGTACTGTCAGGGTCACTCAGTTCGCTGTCAGACCGCAGCTCCATATGTCTCCTTTTTTTGGTATTTTCATGCAAATTCTTCTGCTAGTTGGGGTTTAGTCCAATTCTGTATCCTTCCCTTCAAGGCTCAGGGGTCCAAGATTATCTTCTGTGTCTGTTAATTGGTTTCCCTTTTCTTTGTTGAAGAGGGTCTGTGCAATCCTTCTGCCTAGTCCGCCATCGTGCTGGAACCTCAAGAGGCCCTTCTTTTGAGGCACCTCAGTGTGGTTCTGAACCTCCAACCTTTCAGTTGGCAGTCGAGCAAGTTAACAGTTCACACCAGCCAGGGACTCCAGAATGCACTTTAGACCACTATTAATGATGCCATCTGCAGAGGCCTGTGGTTTGCCGATCTGCTATCTCAGCATATATACTATCAAGGTAATCGACCTCCTGTCAGCAGATGTGTCCAGAACTCACTGCAGTTCTGTCCAAAATCTTACTCAAGAAGGAAAGTTGAAGAAAACTCTGGTCTGCTAGTGGTCCTTTCCACCTGGGACACGTCTCAGACAGTAAAGGAGAAGCCTGCCTGGAAAAGTTTGGGAGTCTCTTCTCTGCATTTTCTTGCATAGAGAGAAAGGCATGGGCCATCATCCTCGTTTCTCCACACTTTGGCTCCAAGTATTCAACACCTTTCACCACAACTCTCTGGCCTCCACCCCAAAGAAACTGTCCCTGGTGGCTGCCATGCACAAAGCCCCAGTGCTGGGGAAGAAGCCTCATCCTCAACCATAAAATCTTGGGCTTAATGGGTTTCCCATTGATCTTACTTCAGCCCAGGCATAAAATCCAGGGCTCCATTGTGGTACAGTTACTTCTTAAAATATCCTTATAAATCTTAGCCAACGTATTCATTAATTACAGCCTGGCTAGGGCTCTGGCTGTTAGTTCTGGGTGGCAACTTCATTTATTCCCACATTAAATGCTTTATTTCCATGGAGCTATTTTAGTCTCACTCCATTACTTAGCCTACCCACCATTAAACCTCTCAAGCCATGTCTTCCAAACAAGTTTTAAAAAAAGAGATACCCCCTCATATCCTAAAAGTTTTTTAGATAAAATCTAAAATATTCTAAAACGTTATAGGAAGTAGGACCATTAGATAATTACAGCTAAATATTGAGTTTTGCTATGTCCCCAACTCTGAACAAATTGCTTTGAATATATTATCCATTTAAGCCACAAAACCATTCTATAAAATGAATACTATTATTATTATCCTTGTTTTATAAACTGAGAATTACAGAGATTAAGAAACTGGCTCAAAGCTAAATGGATAGCATCACGGTTGAAACACTTATAGACAAAGCTATAGTGAGTAATTCCAAATTTGTAGCCACATATTTGACCAAGCCATATAATGAAGAAATGCATTGAAAAACAAATGTAGCTTCTTGGAGTTAAAAAAACTTTTTAATGATTTAATCCAATCTCCATACATACCAGACAGGTTCTGGGACTCCAGGGGTGAGGCAACCTGCCCAAGGGCAGGGAGCTGGTACAGGGCAGAGCCAAGACTGGAACCCAGCCCCCTCACTTTCAGCTACATGGTCTCTCCGCTGCAGTCTGCTGTCTTTCAAATACTCCATTATAAGAGAAATTTGTTTTCCCCTGAGGATGGAGAAGACTAGAAGAATATTTGGAGTGGCGTTAAGTGAATTGAATGCTCTTCTTGCAAATGACAAGAGGCTAATCAGATTCCATAATCACTCACTCAGATTAAAGCCCTTCCCCGTCCTGGCTTCCGCACATCTGACTGTGCTCCTAACTTCTGACCTGCAGTATTCTCCAATGTAAATTCATCTTCCCACACACAGTTGTTCTGATCACAAAACAATTCAAATTATTTCATCCTCTAATAGCCAAATTCGGGGGTGGGGGGAGGTTGTCTGTTGAATGCCACTGAGTTCTTACTCTATGATAATAAAGTTGTGGCGCACAGGACACAAATTCAGAAATTCTTCCAGCAGCCAAGCAGGAAAACTGAAAACTAGACAAGCTGATAGGTATTAGAGCAAACCAACAACCTAATGCGGATGAATTCTGGCACTATGGCGAAGCGCAGTGGCCACGCACTTTCTTAAAGGAGCCACTGCTAGTCATCCCCAGCCAGTGGTTGCCGCGGGTGTCAATCTCCCTGAGAGAAAATAAGATCTAAGAAGGCAAGGACTTTGCTTATGTTGTTTTTATTGTTAGTTGTTCGGTTTAATCGACTGAATACAGCTGATTCTGACTCATGGAGGCCCCATATGTGCGGAGTGTAGAAATGCAGATCACCAGGCTTGTCTTCAGAGGTTCCTTTGGTTCCGTTCTAACCACTAACCTTTTAGCTGTACCTTGCTGCATTCCCAGTGCATGAGTGGGGCCTGGCACATAATAAAACCTATTGCCATCAAGTCACTCCGACTCTTAGTGACCCCATGTGTGTCAGAGTAGATCTGTGCTCCATTGCATTTTCAATGGCTGCTTTTTTGAAAGTAGATCAGCAGGACTTTCTTCCAAGGTGCCTCTGGGTAGACTCAAACCACCACCTTTTCAGTTACCAGCCAAGAACATTAACTGCTTGTTGCACCCAGGGACTCTTGACACATTAAAAAAAGAAAGAAAGAAAGAAACACTGCCATCAATTGATTCTGACTCCTTGCTACCCTATAGGACAGAGTACAAATACCACATTCTGTTTCTAAGGCTATGTATCTTTATGGAAGCAGATGGCTGCATCGTTCTTCCATAGAGTGGTTAAAGGGTTTGAACTACTGACCTTTTGGTTAGCAGCTGAGTGCTTTAACTACTCTGCCACCAAGGCTCCTTGTAGCCAAATATTAAACTCAACTCTGTAGAAGTAGATTGCCCAATCTTCCTTCAGAGGAGTGGCTGGTGGTTTTGAACCGCCAACCTTCTGGTTGGCAGTCATATGCCTTAGGCACTACACCACCAGAGCTCCCAGCCAAATATTAGGCACTTAATATTTCCTAAATGAATGAGACTGCCACTTTGGGGCCTCTACAGGGTATTCTGGGAGGAAAACTGACACTAGACAAGCTGATAGGTATTAGAACAAACCAACGACGTAACGCGTATGAGTTCTGTCTCTATGGCGAAGCCCAGTGACCACATACTTTCTTATCTTAACCACTAACTACACCACCAGAGCTCCTCTGCTAATAAGAGGAGGAAAGTAAATCTGATTGTGGTTTCAATCAAATACAGTGCAGATAATTGCTGAGGACCATTACAAGGGCAAGAGGGTAATGGAAGTAGTACCTGCTCATCATCATGTCTATCACCAGTGTCAGCACTCCCACTGGACCACTGCAAGTGCCATGCAGTGAGGAAAGAACTCTAGGGAGTACGATCTGACTTCAGTCACTGAGAAGTTATGGGACCTCTCTGACCCAGGTTCTCTCTCCTTAAAAAGAGGGCATTGGACCCACAGCCTGTACGATGTCTTCCAGCTTTAATAGATTTTGCTACATGTTTTTGAGATGAGCACACCCAAAAGTCTCCAGAGACATTGATAAAAAGAGCTAAACCCTCCTGCCACCACACCTACGTTGCTGCTTGAGACACCACGGAGCTCAGTGGCCAAGTGAGAATACAGTAATCTGGCGCTCCAACTTCTAATGCTGCTTTGGACATTTCTCTCTTAGACAGATTGATTCCCTCCACCATCAAACCAGAGAAACAATAACAATCTAGAATCACTGAGAAGTTGTAAAAAGATATGCATGCAAATGTCTATGTATATAGATTGGTTAAAGAGTGTGCATGTAAACTTAGCCCAGCTAATTCTCATTCATGAATTTAATTTCTGGTTGCTGCATTTCATGTTTGTACTTTTCTTATTCCATCTTCACCAAGACAGACACAATTTACAGTAGATTCTACCCTGAGGAAGAGACCTAGATCAGTCCTCTTCACTCACTGTACTTTCTCTCTCTCTCTCTTTCTCTCCCTCTCTGTGTGTGTGAATGTAAGTCACTTTGTAAAATGTCAGATGTGATCTAGCCACTCATTAATAACACCTAACTCTGCATTTCAGGGTAAATAAGTAAATTGCTACTTTTCTTGTTTCATCTCTTCCCGCCTGTGTTGTCACTTTGGTACTTCAAGGGATCAAAATGTGGAAACTCTTTTAGTTCTTATAAAAAAAAAATGTTACCTTCAAAGGAGAAATTCTACAACTGACTTGAGTTGACATGATTGGTTCTATATCATTTTTCTGCCCTACAGATGTTTCAAAATTAAAAATGCATTTTTTTTCTTTCTTGCATCACACATAATAATTGGTTATAATTAGGGATAAATTGCTTCTAGGGATGAGTAAAGCATCTAATTGTGTTAAAAAGAAATGTGCCTTTAATGTCAAGGCATCCATGGGTAACTTACTTATTTGCCTTAAGTTCAGAGACTTGGATAAGGACATTGGTGACTTCCTTAGGTGAGGGCTGAGGCCCATTTGCACTGGTGCAGAGCGTAAGCCATAAGAAACCAAGGGTTTCAGGTTCAGAGACTCAGGCTACAACATGAGACCTGGCTGAAATGAAATCCAGTGTTTTGCTTTTGCTCCTAAATGGTACATTGAAACCAGAAGCTCTATCAAAGAAGCTTATTTATGATACAGAAAATGCTAGAAAATGAATGAACCCAAAACATATTATGGAATGTTATAGCCACAGGTATGAAACACACCCCAAATGAATCAGAGCACAAATGATTGAGATTGTTTAACCATCACCCATACTTTAGGAAAAAAACATCTGGGGGTTGAACCTGAGGCTATAGAGCCAAATGATGAGGATATACGAGAAGAGATAGTGCTGAGAGTCAAACATCCCAGACATCCATGGTTGGTGTTGTAAGTGAAATATCAATATTTCCTCCTGTGGTTCTTCGCTCCATAAATCCCTAGCTAATAAGGCACCTATGACAGAGGTGCTCTTTAATAACTTCTGGGGTGTAATAATTGATGGCATAGCCAGCTGGTTGCTGCGATCAGATATAAATTAAATCATCTTTATTGTTTTATGTTTCCTCCAACTCCCCACCCCCCACCTAATCCAACCACCTTTCCAGCCCCTCTTAAGCAATCCCTAGAGAAGAATCTATCTGCATTGCTTATTAAATGATAAGACCTGGAGGGAAAGAGAGAGGGAAGAGGGGGAGAAACAAGGTCTAAATGATTCTTGGGTCCCTGAGCCAGAAATTAGTTTCTTTTTCTTCTTCCCTTTTTCCCCTTTTGTTCTAACGCTGAGGAATTTCTTCCTGCCTGTACTTTCTTTGCCCACCTGCACTCCAGATCTAACAATGGCTAAGCACCCTTTCATTTAAGAATATAAGAAGCAGGGCTTAAGAGAGTGTTGGTGGGTCAGCCCTGTGCTAGACACTGGATACGAGATGATTAAAACAAGAGTTTAGTCAGGATGGAAGAAGCGGGAGGAAAGATAGACACATACAGACTGTTGTAACACGATGTAACAAGGGCTACAATGGAGATATCAACTGAGAGAACCAAAGAGGCTGAAGTAAATGCATCCTACATAGGGAAAAGTCAGGGTAGGTTTATGCAAGCAAAAGGAATCAAGGTAGAAAACATACTAGAGCATGTCTTTGGGATCTTATTTTCCTAGAGCTGCCGTAAAGTACAACAAACTTAGTGCCTTCGAACAACAGAAATTTATTTTCTCACAATTCTGGGGCCTAGAGCTCTGAAATCAAGATATTGACAGGACCATTCTTCCTCTGAGACTCTAAGGATGGGGATCCTTCCATGCCTTGTCCTAGCGTCTGGTGGTGGCTGGCGCTTTTTTTTTTTTTACTTTTATTGTGGTGAAAACATACACAACAAGACATTTGCCAACATAAAAACTTCACCATATACATCTCAGAGACATTAATGACATTGTTCATGTTGTGCCACCATTATTACTATCCTTTTCCAAAATATTCCACCACCATTAGCATAAACTCAGCATGGCTGGCACTCTTGGCACTCTTTAGCTTGTAGACTAATCACTCCAATTTTTGCTTCTGTCTTCACATGGCCATCTTCTCTGTGTCTTTGTCTCTGTTCCCATTTCATATAAGGACACCAGTCATATTGGTGTAGGGCCCACCCTCTTCCAGCATAACCTCATGTTAACTAATTACATCCATAAAGACTGTTTTCAAACAAAGTCACATTCACAAGTTTGGGAGGTTAGGACTTCAACATATCAATCCATTACAAACAGTGTTAGAGAAGGTCCAAACCAAACCTTTAGGGTAAAACAAGGCTTGTTCTACAAAGCTGCTCATTCCCCCCTCCCTCTTTCTTTGTCCTGAGATTGTTCAAAAGGAGCCAGATAGCCGTCAAGTCCCTGAAAGCAGAGTCAAGCCTGAGAGGTTTGCCCTGGATGCCTCTCAGTCCTTCCCTTCTTTCACTCACTCATACACTCACTCACTCACTCAGTATTTCCTGAGTGTCTGCTAAGTGCCAGGTAACAGGTTCAAAGCTGAGGACAAAAAGATATATACAAGGTACAGACCCTGCCTTTAAGGTCTCAGCCTAATTAAGAAACATCCCTGTGAACAGATAAAGCCAATCACTGAGAAAGGTATGTGATTAAGACCTAAACTCTGACTAAAATGCTCGGATTCATAATCCTGGCTTGGCTACTTACTAAGTATTTGACCTTAAGCCAGTAATTGATCTCTGTGTCCCTCAGTTCCTCATCTGTAAAATGGGAATAGCAATAATGCCTACCTTCTAAGGTTATTGGTAGAATTAAATGGGTCAATAAATGTTAAAGGTTTAGAACAAACCCGAGCATGCAGAAGGGCTAGGCAAGCATTAGTGATTATTAAAATGTTATTAATTCAGCTAGAAACAATGTGTATTGCAAGCCCAGAGGGAGGAGCACTGTGCCTTTGGGAATAGGGAGGCTTCTGAGAGGAGGTGATATTTCAACTTACAATGGGCTCTTGCAGCCTTTGTTCATAGGCATCTACCCAGGAATCCAGCTAAATGTCATTATTGAGACACAGAAGATCAAGAAAAAAACATAGCAAAGAAGAGAAGAAGTCACCTAAGAAAATGCAGGGATGGCTCATTAGAGCCAGAAAAGTGCTCCCAAGCAGTTAACATGTGCCAGAATCCTATCATAATTATAGCACCAGGAAAGTTGTCTATGTAAAGAACCCTTTGGAATCTTGTCTAAGGTGAATTACTACCTAAAACTCAATCTTTATTTGACTACACAGACGTTTTGGGTTGGCTTGGACCTTGAGCAACTTCCTAAACCTCTCAAAACCTCAGTTTTTTCATCTATAATCTGGGGATAATAGCAGTGCCTTCATAAGGTGGTTGAGATCATTTCAAGAGTTTATTCTCATAAAATATTTGACAAGGTAATAAATATTCAATAACTGATGGTTATTATAATTCATTTATGATGATGTTGATGATGGTGGTGGTGATGGTGGTAGTGGTGGTGATAGCATAGATATAAGAACACAAGGTCATAAATGGGTCATAAGTGTCCTCTTCCTAATTTTGGCTCTTCCAAAGGTTTTGCATCTTTAATAATTATAATCCCTCCATGCAGTTTGATATTGTCTGTAGGCTGGCAGTGCCTCTTTACAAAAAAAAAAAAAAAATAGATTAGATCTATTGTTGATTCCATAAAAATACCTACAAAGATGAAAATTTGGGGACAAAGGAGAGACAGACATGCATGTGCATGCTGAGCCCTTAAAATGCCTGCCTCTGGCTCCCCACCACAGACCGCAGCTCTGCAGACAAGGGCAAAGAGTGAGCTGGCTGTGATCAGGTGGGGCTATAAATCAAGATGAGAGTTGAAAGTGAATCAAATGGGGGGCACCTGTGCACAGTATTTCAAAACACAAGCAACATGGAAAGCACAGTCTTGTGAAATAATCCAAGTTGCTGGCCATTAGGCAATTCCTTCCACCCTCTCCTGGTAGCTTGGCCTGAGTCCTGGCTCCCAAGAGCAATTCAGAGGCACACACATTTCACCGTGTATCTTACTATCTATGGAAGGTTTCTTAGGACAAAAAAAGGCAGGGAACCCATGGGTAGAAAGATGATCTAGGGAAAGCAGGTATTGCTGAGCTGAGGGGTGAGAGGCAGGGGCCAGGGCTGATTCTCTGAGCAGGTGGCTGGGCTGCCTACTATCTGGTAATGATTCTCATGGTTCTGGGATGCTGGGAAGCCTCCCTGCCACTCCCATACTCTCTTCATTCTAACTTGATGACACATAAAATGCCAAAATAAAAGAGAAGAGAAATTCTTTTGTTCTTTGTCAAAAGAGCAAAACCCTGCCCCACTGGCCCAAGAGATAATCACTAGGCTATGTCACTGTGAGCCAATCCATTAGTATGGATGGTTCATGGGGCAGGACATGGAGGCAACTTCACTTGGCACTTGGGGGTCAGGAATGCTAGGGAGAAATGCATGGTAGAAACAAGGAAGAAGGCAGATACAGACCAGAGTAGCAGGACTACTAAGAGCATTTACCTATTTCATAGTTATATGTACAGTTGGCCTTGGCCCAGGCCCTGCGGAAAACAGAGGATTGAGGGGAAAGTAAGGGCAAGGAGAGACATAGTGGCTTCAAGTTGGAATCTTTCCAGAGGTTTCTGCCCCCCCAAATTAAACTTATGCAAATGGAAATGGTAATAAACTCAGATAATGATAGAGTCAGCATTTAGACTTACCAGGGAATGCATAAATTATAAGGGAGGCGTCTGTTACAGACGCAGTATTACAGATGAAAAGGCTGGATGCTTTAGAGCTGATGAGGAGGGGTATTATGATTCACAGGTGCAAACTGGGTATCTCCAGCCAGGCAGGGAGTCCCATGGGAAGCTTCTTACAAGGAAAAGGACTCTGAGGTAAGGCTGTTTTAGCCATGAATGTTGCTCTAAATTAGGTTTGATGACCTTTTCTCAAGCCATATAAAGCAGCTTAGACTTTTCCTTTTCAACCTACCTACTTACTCGCTCCATTCCAGCTTCACAGGCTTCATTGCTATTCCTTGAACTTGCCAGGCACACTCTTGCCTTAGGGCCTCTTCACTGGCTCTTTCCTCTGTCTGTATCCTTCTTCCTCCTTCCTCTTTCAGGTCTTTGCTCAAAGATCACTTTCTTAGTGAATCTTACCCAGACCACCCTATTTATAATACAGTCCTCCATTCTTCCTTACCTTTCTCCTTGTCTATAGTATTTATCATCTTCTAACATACTATGCAAGGAGCTCTGGTCATACAATGGTTAAGGCTTTAGCTGTTAACCAAAAGGACAGTGGTTCAAATCCACTAACAGCTCTGTGGAAGAAAAATAAGGCAATGTACTTCCATAAAAATCTACAGCCTTGGAAACCCTATGGGGGTCACCATGAGTCAGAATCGATTTGATAGCAGTGAGTTTGTTTCTTTTTGGTTAACCTACTATGCAAGTGGTTAAAGTATTTGGTTGCTAACTGAAAGGTTGGAAGTTTGAATCCACTCAGAGATGCTTTGAAAGAAAAGCAATCCACTTCTGAAGAATCAGCCAATGAAAACCCTTTGGAGCACAGTTCTGCTCTGATACTCATGGGGTTGCCATGAGTCAGAATCAACTCAGTGGCAAATGGTAACATACCATGTAATTTGCCTTTTGCTATATACTTCACCAAAGAGCTCTGGTGATGCAGTGGTTAAAACACTCAGCTGCTAACAAAAAGTTTGGTGGTTCAAACTCACCAGCTATTCCATGGGAGAAAGATGAGGTAGCCTGCTTCAATTAAGGTTTACATCCTAGGAAACACTATGTGACAGTCCTACTCTGTCCTATAGGGTTTTACAGTGAGTCAGAATCAACTCAATGGCAGTGGGTTTGGTTTGGATTATATACGTCACCTATATATTAGATTTATTGTCTTTTTTTTTCATTTCCCTTCACTAAAATACAAGCTGTATGAGTAGGAAATGTTGTCTTTTTCTTTCTTCCCTATACACACACACACACGCACGTACACGCACACACACACATATGTGCACACACACAGTCTTCCAAGTGCCTAGAACAGAACCAGAACATAATAAGTACTTGTTAATAAATATTGCTGAATGCATCAAAGCTTCCCTCTTGGAAGGAGAACCTTCTCTATGACGTAACTGAAATTTCTAAGATGCCTGTAACATTTCTATCTCCAGGAGACTCTCCTTTCCCAGAGTCATAGTTTGTTACTGACTCAGGATGCAATACTATTATTAATTAGTGCAACACATATAGAATTATGTCAGCTCTCAAGATAAAAAATGTTTGGAGGAGGCGGGGGGGGGGGGCGGGCAGAGAGGCCTGGGAGCCTGAGGCAAGTATGCGTCAATTTGATTTCTCCTGTGCTTAAAGACCAATTTGGAAAATCATTATGAATTATGACTTTTAGAACTGGAAATAAACTTGCATCTGGTCCAACCATATTTGACAAATAACGCACGAGGAGATTAAATGCCTTTCCCAAGCTCACACATCCAATTAGTGGGAACAGTGAGATCAAACCCCATGCCTGTTAATTCCCTATCCAATATGTGCCTCTTTTCCCCATGTTGTCTCTTGTGAAGTTGTACTACACAGTATTTGTGTCTGAGCATCCCATGCAGCACCAAGAATTCATCTTCTATGCAGTTCATTTTTAAAGACTTTTGTCAGGGATCCATTTTAATAACACTAAGGCTATCTCAAGCTATGGCGGTATAGTGGTTAAGGCATTCAACTGCTAACCAAAGGCTCAGTGGTTCAAATCCATCAGCTGCTCTGGAGGAGAAAGATAAAGCAGTCTACTTCCAAAAAGATTTACAGCCTTGGAAACCCTATGAGGCAGTTCTACTCTGTCCTGTGAGGTCGCTTTGAGTTGGAATCAACTTGATGACAGTGGGTTTGAGTTTTTGGAAAGTTATCTTTGTTCCAGCACCTCTCCAGAATGGACAGCAGCCAGTCCAGCTTATCCTAGCCAGTGTTTTAAGAAACAGTTGATTGCTTTCATTTCTATTTACGTGATTAGTCAGTACCCATCTTTTGCCTTCCAGAGTAAGCCTTTTAGAGAATTTGATGATCCATAGCCAATTTCTCCATAACTTGAAACTCTAGTGGTCTGGACAGATTTTGTTGTGTGTTGGCATAGATGCATTATGGTAGCAATGCCTAACGTGAATTCTAAAAACTAGCAATTCTTAGGAAGCTAATAGGCACCATGATATTAAACAACTAAATAAATAAACATACATTCATTTAAATAAATGTAAATGACTTTTTTTTAGTGCCTATTAAAATGTGTGTTACAAACTTCCAACAGAGGTGTGCAGTAAGCATTGTTCCCTGGTCTAAATTGACCATGAAGCCTTTCACTGTGCTGCAGCATCTCATAGATCTGATGAAAATATTGTTTGCAAAATGCTTCTCTACAAGGCCCAAATATCTCAGGGCAGGAGAGAAAGAGCTATGGATAGCATTGGAGCAGCAAAGCAGGGCCTAACAGAAATAGAAACAAACTGGCAGGCTTTTGGAATCCAAGAATAGTGATAATAGGTCATAGCAGAAATATAAGGATGAATCAAAGATGCACCAGATCTTTCAAGACAAGAAGTCTCTCTCCTAGATCTGAGAAGTGAAACTTCCCCACAAGTTGCCCAGCCGCTCATTAGCAGGACCCAAGCCTCTGAAGTTCTAAGTACAAATCACCAAGGAGCTGAAATCCACCCCTAAGCCTCTGATTTTAGCAGCTTATGCCTTTCCAGAAGAATTACCTTGCCTACTGAAATGGCTCTTGCCCAGAGCTGGAAAAGTTTGAATAAAATGCATTTAGCTACTATCTGAAGATCTTAAGTTATTGAGCTAAATGCAAGAGGCTTTTGTTAAAAATCACACTCAACTAGATATTGAGGTTTATTACATCTTTCTCCAATTTTCCTTCTCCTTTTATGTAATCTCAGCTGGGCTGATTTGCCTGTATTCTTTCCAGTGGAATCATCTTATTACTCCCAAGACACAACAGAGAATCACCAGCCCTGTACAGAGGGGCACATGGCTGCATCTGGATTAGAAAAAGGGGCTATTTATACCCAAATCAATAGGCAGATTTTAGCATAACACTTGCAGGCTTTCTGCAAAGAGAATAAAAGAAAAGAAAATGCAATCCTTTTTCCATTCTTCTTTACTGTATTATTTGCCCCCATAGTATACTTGTCACATGGCCCAGAGCAGTGTGATTTAATAATGATAGGCCTGGTTGGCACCAAGGAGGGGAAAACCCAGCTGCACTGGGGGCTTTTGGGGATGTCTCAGACAGCTGGCCCAACCCTCACCCCCTGTGTGTTTCAAGGAAAAACAATCAGGATATTGCTGGTCTCGCCTGCATATAATTTTTCCCCATGCGAAGCCTGACTCTGGGTCAGGGCCATTTGGAGCTTCTTGCTTCTCTAACAACCAGAGGGCCAAAATCTTTGGATAATGCCAGAAGTAAACAATCCTGAGGCCACAGAAGACTTTGGTCTTCTTCCAGTTGGGAGGCACTCCAACTTTGGGCTCCAACCTGCCCAGGCTGTGGCCTCCCAGCCAGCTGTAAGAAAGAGTCAAACAGCTTGCCTCTTTCCACAACTTTAATTAACCCCATGCCTTGTCAAACCAGTGAAGAATGTCTCCAGATGAGATATTTTTGAGTCAAATGCTTGAAACTTTAAAATGGTAGCGTGAACAGCCCCTCCCTGAACTTGAGGGAGGCAGGAGGCAGCAGACTTGCCTGGCACCAGTCTCAGGAGCATGTAGATCATTCTAGCTGCTCCAGGGACACCCACCAACATAAACTTCCAGAGCACAACACAGCCACTAGACTTCTAAGCCAGTCTGTGCCAAACTCTGCCTGTGCCCTCTGTCATTCTCAGGACAAATCCACTACTTTCCTCTGTTTGCACCTGCTAAGTCTCTATGCCAGAGAGAGTAACCCATGCCTACTCAGTCACTGTGAAAAGGCACATAGGAAAGTCTCTGGATGCTGTCATCCAATCCATTCTCTCTTCTGCCTTCCAGGATACTCAGTAGTGGCTATGGAAGAGTTCTGAATCTCAGAGGAAAAGAGCATGATGGTCCTTCCGCTTCAAAACAGCTAGTTTACAGCTTCTCTTCCTCCCTTCTTACATATGAGGAAGTCAGCTAGGAACAACAGCAACAATAAACCTTACAAACCTAGGATCTGATAACCTCAACAAAACCATTTGTTTATATGTAATTACAGCTAAAATTCACAATTGACTAATA
>NW_006921630.1:2410963-2413373 GCF_000298275.1 Orycteropus afer afer
TATATGGGTAGATCCATCTCTCCCAAAGATCTCTGTCACTGAAGAACTGGGAAGAAAGTGGAAGAACATCATGTGTAATCAAAATCCTTTGAAAAGAACACCACAGGGCCCAAAACCATAGCCCTAGACCATGTATCAAGTCTCAGGAAGAAACTAACTAAAAAGAGGTTTTGGTGCCAGAATATATAGCAGATGTAAAACATTTTGAAGTCCTGGGTGGTTTTTTTTTTTTTTTCAGAAAGCATTTTATAAAATATTTCAAGAAGGTAAGATGATGGTGTTCCATAGAAATTCTGTGGAATGTATAGGAACACACCAACTAAGTTACTGCATTAGGGACACATCTTCCAGGCAATAGAAAAAACAAAAAATAAAAATAAAACTTTAAAGAGGTACAGCTCACTATGTAAAAGCCATGTGTCAGGGGGCAACTTCATTCAAGGACATCTAATGTGATATCATAGTATTTCTGACCAGCAAATAAAAAAGAAACAGATCTTTCCAAAATGAATACCCTGATTATATAAGTTAGGGTAATACTAGCAGCTGTAACAAACCAACCCCAAAATTTCAGCAGCCTTATAATAAAAATGTATTTCTCACTTAAATGATATTCCAATGTATATATTCCTAGTAGGTAAATTGCTTTTCTCCATCTGATGTTTGAGGGACCGTAATTCCTTCCATCTTGTGGCTTTGTTATCCAACTAGAGTCTTGAAGACCTTTGTACTCCTTGGGCAGATTGGAAATAAAAGGCTGAAAACTTATACTTCTTTCTTAATATCCTTGGCCTTGAAGTGATACCTCTACTTTTCTTTGTATTTCATTGATGAGAACTAGCCACCTGGCCCCCTAGATGCAAAGCAATAGGGAAACATAATCATTGGATTCAGAGCTGCTTTCCAGTGACAATTCAATAGTATGGAAGGAGAAACATAAATGTTGTTTTAAAGTTACCCATCTTTGCCACAAAGATACATTTCAAAGCTAGGCAACAGGATGATGTGGCTTAGCCAGATTATAGGTATAGTGGTCAAAATGTTATTATTTATGGTGTATTGTCAGTTAAGGGAAATAGATAATTCCAGGGAAGAAGTAAAACAGATATTAAAGTAAGAAATAATCAACAATGTTTAATTCTTTGTCTTCTCCAGTAGCCACAAAAATATATACACAACTGATATTCTCTGCTAAATAATAATAAAAAATGTACACACCTACTTTCAAAGAAGGAAAGTAACAGTTCAAACAAAACATTATAAAACAATGAAAGCCAACACAGAGTGCTCTGGAGAAAAAAAGTTCTTCAATTCAGGCCTCATAAAGATCCCACAAAGTGTGGTCTAACAAACAGGAGCTCACAATAAAAGTCATAAAACTCAGAGGTAAAATCTAGCATATGAGGAAGTCAGCTAGGAACAAGAACAATAATAACAACAATAAAAATAGACCCATGAAGCCCCAGTTACTGAAATGATCAGATATAGTATTATGCAATAACTATATTTAGCATGCTTAGTGAATTAGAAAAAGGAATTTATAAAATAAGTAAAAAAAAAAAAGCAACAGATTATCAAAAATAAACGGCAGATTTGAATAATGACCAAATAAAACGTCTAAAATTTAACACTGAATTAACAAAAAACTCAATGGAAATTACCCCAGGAAACTTTCTGGGGTAGTGGTAATGTTTTCTATTTTGTCTTAGTTGGTGTTCTGGTTACCTAGTGCCACTCTGACAGAAATATAGCACAAATGGGATGCTTAAACAAACAGGAGTTTATTCTTTTACAGTTTGGAGGCTTTAAGTCCAAGTTCAAAGCACCAGGCTCTAGGGGCTGGGTGAAAGCCCCTCAGCCTTGGGGTCCAGCTCTGCCTCCTGCTCCTGGCCCACTGGAGCTAGAGACATTTCTTCACTCAGACAGCTAATGGCTGCTGGCTACTGAGGCTAAGAAGCCCAAGGTTGACAAGTGAAAAGGCACAGTCCTGATGTTACCAAACCACACAGCAGGCCATTAATTCAGGTTCATTTTAAGTCCCAAGGTCAGCAGAGCATGGCAGGCTGCTGAACAACAATACGGCCACGTGCAGTGTCCAAGCATGCCATATGCTTGAGACTATCCCCAAGGTTTCTTCTTATATACAGGAAGCCGACCACATACCCAAAGGCAGCTACTCAGCTGCTCACAGTAGATTCCACGATGGAGCTGATCACCAGTCTTATCATGGGGAATATTACATCCAGCTGTCCAGCCACTCAACCAGTCCCAGCCAAGTTGACACACAAACTGAACTACCACAGGTGGTGACTATATAGGTGAAAACAATTGTCAAGACTCATCGAACTAAATATATAAAATCTGTTTGTTTTATTGTATGTTAATTGCATCTCACTTTAAAAACAAATTC
>NW_006921630.1:2413473-2417227 GCF_000298275.1 Orycteropus afer afer
GAGAAATTAAGAAAGTTAAAGAGTTAGAAATTCTGACATAGAAGGATTATGATACTAGAGAATGAAAGAGAAATGATATTCAAATGTTAATGGATGAGACTTATCCAGAACAGATAAAAGATTTGAAATCTCATTTTTAGGAATGTCAACAAATCCAAGACACATCATAGTAAAACTGCAGAACATCAACAAAAAATCGATGACCTCAAAAGCAACTAGAGAAAAGAGAGATTGTTTACATAATCATAACAATTAAATTAACGCTAACATTTTATCAACAGCAATGAAACCAGAAGACAATATAATACTATAGTCTTACCTAACTGCTGACAATAATGATAATGGTAATTTCAGTAAAATCACATGCAGTAATAAATTTCTTCATAAAGTTAACACATATATAATTGGTCTCAGCCTCAGGTTGTCATTTTGTTTAGATTAAGTGGTAAAAATGTGGCGGGGGGGGGGTAGGAAAAGGTGAATCCCTATTTCCGCAGTCCTCCCTTAACCTAATATTCCCAACTAACTAGGAAATTCTTAGAATCATTGTTACTATTTTAGAAGTCTCATCCAGCCATGAGACCTAGAATTGTCCCCATCAGTATTTAAACTAAAGTAGATAATAGACACAAGGCTATACCTAACTAATGCTGAGACTTAGACAGATTCGAATCAAATGGCTAGACCTGATAAAATCAATAAATGATTCAAGAAGTTTCATCAGCAATGAAAGACCTTATTTTTCAGACTGAAAAAGTCCAGGCACAATGAATGAAAATAGATGAACTCCTAGCAAGCTACTTGTATAGACTTATCCAAGTCATTTCACTAACCTTAAAATAGTGTGATCTTCTGGAACAAAACTCAAAATCATTAATTTAAAAAAAAAAAAAAGGAGAGAGAGACAGAGAGAAACCAAGTTTGCTGGTCTGATAGAACCTGGTGGAACCCCTGAGACTACAGCCTGTGGCTGCCCTTCAGGTCTGGAATTAAACCCACTCCCGTGGCTTCCAGCCAGACAAAAGACAGGCATATGAGCTGATTATTTACATAAGGTGGATACACTCCTTGGAGAGATCAATCATGGGAGAATAGAAGGGCTGTATACACACAGGGAGACAGCTTATGGGGTCAGGAGTACATGGGAGGGAAGAACACAAGAAAGAGGTAACTATGGGGAAGAAATGGGAGGGAGCTATTACACTGTGGGAAATTGTAGTAAATGTCATCAGACAAAGTGTATGTGAGCTGTCGTATGAAAAATGAATTTGCTCTGTAAACTTTCACCCAAATCACAATAAAAATTTAAAATAAAAAATAATGTGATCTGCATTTTTAGGGTTTTACTATATTAACCTAATACTGAACACCAGCATGAGCTATCTTTCAGGAACAATGATATAATAAAGATAAGTACACCTATTAAAATCTGAAAAAGTTTACCATTATCATACCTATAGGTAAATTTCCTATTTAAAAAAAAAAAGAAGAAGAAGAACTCATTGCCTTGAGTCAGGTCTGACTCATAGCAACACCTCCTTGGGTTTCTGAGGCGGTATCACTACGGAAGTAGATTGCCCAACCTTCCTCCCAAGGAGTGGCTGGTGGGTTTGAACTGCCAAACTTCTGGTAAGCAATCAGATGCCTAAGGCAGGAAATTTTTAAAAAATATGTTTCAAGGAGAAAGCAAATAGCAAGAAGAAGCTCTGACACACAGGAAGGAACAGGAGTTAAATAAAAGTAAATATATAGATGGATTTAAATAAAAATTGACTCAAGTAGGAAGGGATAGGAAAGAAGGATGAAGGGAATTGGTAAATACAGGGAGGAAGTGCGAAGAGTGTGGTTACGTTGTGGAGATTGCAATAAATGTCATAAAACAAAATGTGTATGAATTGTTGAATGAAAACCAGGTTGCTCTGTAAATTTTCACCCAAATCACAATAAATAAATAAATAATATTTTCATTCATTGTACCTGGATCCTTTCACTCTAAAAAATAAGGTATTTCATTCCTGATGAATCTCCTTGAATTATTTATTGGTCATAAAACAAAAAAAATTGTCTAGCTTATGATAGTAATAAAAAGAGAGCTGAAAGGGCAGATATCTAGAAACTAGAAGGAATAACTAAAATTAAATCAGTCTAAGGTCTATATTGTTTTGGAGGAAGGTGTCTCCATTCGCCAGCACCGCTATAATAGAAATACCACAAGTGGATGGCTTTATGTTTAGGAAGCTAGAAGTCTGAGTTCAGAATGCTGGCTCTAGGGGCTGGGTGGAGGCCTCTCAACTTTGGGTTTCATCTCTGTCACTTGTTTCAGACCCACTGGAGCAGACTGGAGGCTTCTTCTTACTCATGCTGCTGCTGACTGCTGAGGCTGGCAAATCTAAGAACAGTAGGTAAAATGCAGATTACCGGCTCACAAGCTGTGCAGGCAACAATCTCAAGATCGGCAGACTACTGCTTCAGATCTCAGAACAATACCAAGATCAGCAGAAACATATCAAGTCACCGGTTCAATCCCAGGAACTAGAGATGAAGACTCAAGAACCAAATGCAGGATCCTATCCATATATATGGGAAGCAGGCCACACCCTAAGGCAACTCTCCTTCAACTGATTAACTGCTCACAGCAGATTTCACCAAGGAGCTGATTATACCACATGCAATCTCATCCCGGTAATAATTACATCCAGCTGCAAAACCACTCAAAATCATGGCCCAGCCAAGTTGACACACAACCTTAATGACGACACACACAAAAAAACTTAACCTCACTGCTGTCGAGTTGATTCAACTCATAGCTATCCCTCCTTGGGTTTCTGAGGCGGTATCTCTATGGAAGTGGATTGCCCAATCTTTCTTCCCTTAACTACCACAGAAAGTAAAAATATTAACACTGTTGTGCTAAGCATGGATTCTAAAAATTTCAGAGGCAGCCACTGAAGGATAGAAATAATATCCAAACCTGTAGAGAGGAAAAAATATTTAAATCAATTCAAATAAAGTTAGGAAGGAGGGGGAAAGAACAAACCAAAGACATAGCATAAAATAGTAATAAATAAATTTAAAATTATTGGTTATGAAAAGAAATTAAAATGGACTGAACTCTCTAATTGTTTTCTTTATTAACTTTTTATTGTGGTTTGGATGGAAGTTTACAGAACCAATTAGTTTTCCATTCAACAATTCATACACATTTTGTTTTGTGACATTGATTGCAATCTCAACAATGTATAGCATTCTTTCCACTTCCTCTCTCTGTTTTCCATTCCCATTCATCCTTCTTTCCTATACCTTCTTGCCTTCTGATGGGCCAAGGCTGCCTTTTTGATTCATATGGTTTATTGTTCTAAGGAGTGTGTACTCCCTGGTGTTATTGTTCATTTTATATGCCTGTCTATTATTTGGCTGAAAGTTGAGCCACAGGGGGTGAGTTCAGTTTCAAGCTTGAAAGGGGACTAAGGATCATAGTCTCAGAGATTCTATCAGTCTCTATCAGAACAGTAAACCTGGTCTCTTCCTGATGTTGAGTTTTCTTCCACAGTTTACTCTCACCCTAACCAGGACCTTCTATTGTGATCCCTTTCAGAGCCAGGCACCATCTAGTTCTTCTGATCATGGAGGTTGTTGTTGTTGTTGTTGTTGTTGTTATGTGCCATCGAGTTGGCCCTGACTCATAGCGACCCCTCCTTGGGTTTCCGAGGCAGTATCACTACGGAAGTAGGATTGCCCAACCTTCCTTCCGAGG
>NW_006921630.1:2418162-2423072 GCF_000298275.1 Orycteropus afer afer
GCTATGGCTCCATCCCACTGGCTCACATGAATGAGCAGCCCCACACTCCAGAACCAAGTTGGTGAAGGCCTGGCTCTTTGAAACCTAGGGGGCTGTGATCATACCACTCCCAAAGGCCATGGTCCTAGCCTTAAGGCTGAGGTAGCTCTGCTTCTGTTTCCTTGGTCTCTCCACTTATGCCGATTAATGCCAAAGGCAACCCACTCCGCTGAAAAACCCTGCCCAAAAAGCACTCGGCTTTTTTGCTGCATGGGCCAGCCAACCTGCTGCTTCATTTCATGCTGGTCTTCTCTACCAATTAACACCTGAAGGCAACCCACTCCACCAGTAAGCCGCCTAAGCAAAGGCATCGAGCTTTCTCCTCCGTGGGCTGGTAAGGCTGTCTCTGTCTCATGCCAGTTCTCTCAGTTCTGTTCCTGCCGTCTCTCATGCTGGTCTCTGGGCTCTGCTCCTGCCATCTCCCATGCCATATTCTGGAGTCTCTCTGTCAGGGTCTTGAGTCAAGGATACACTCCACTCCTTTTTCCACATTTTAGGCATCTGTCAGAGCAGCTCCTCTCTCTCTCGGTACCAAATTCTGCAGCTACTCAGCTGCTTGTGGTAGATCCCACCATGGAGTTGATTGCCAGTCTCATCATGAGGAATAACTACCACCAGCTGCCCAGCCACTCAACCAGGCCCAGCCAAGCTGACACAGAAACATAACCACCTAAAATGTTAAAGGTAAAAATATGGAAAATTATATGAGAAACAAATTCTAACCACAAGAAGAATAGTATAGCTGTGCACACATCAGACATAATAGACTTTAAAGCAAAGGATATCATAAGAGATAATAAAGAATTATTGCATAATGGTAAAAATATAAACTTTTTCCAGACATATATAATAATTTAAAACTTGAATACATACAATAAAATAGTTTAAAAATCTATAAAGTTAAAAATAAAACAACAATAAGAAGAAAGAAAATCTACCATGTTATCAGAAAATCTTAACATACATCTCTTAATGGTTGATGGTAAAGGTATGAAAATATTTGGCCAACATGGTTAGGGAATGTGGCTATGTAAGACATAAATCAAATTTGCAACTACAATTGGGTGACTCACATTTTTTTACAAACATAGAGAACATTTATGAAAACTGAGTACATATTAAGCTATACAGCAAATTTCAACTACTTCAAAAATTACTGGCCATAACCAGATTTTTCTGACCACAATTCAATGAACAACAACAACCCAACAATCTCATATAAATGGAAGACAAAGTTTCACATGGTACACACATATACACTTTTCTAAATAATTCATGGGTAAAGAAGGAAGAAACCCTAATGGAAATTACAGAATATCTAGAACTGAATAGTAATGAAACTCCACCAATTGTCTGTCAGCTTGTGGTACTGTTGTGACTTGCATGTTACTGTGATGCTAGAACCTATGCCTTTGTTATTTAAAATACAAGGACAGGTTTCAGCAGAGCTCCAGACTAAGACCAGGAAGAAGGAGGTGGTAATTTACTTCTGAAAAACTGGCCACTGAAAATTAGATGAGTAGCAGGAAAAAAATTGGCTGATATTGCACTGGAAGATGAGCCCCTCAGGTTGGAAGGCACTCAGAATATGACTGGAGAAGAGCTCCCTCCTCAAACTAGAGAAGACCTTAATGATGTAGATGGAGTAAAGCTGTCAATATCTTCATTTGCTAATCTGGCATGACTCAAAATGAGAAACAGCTGGAAACATCCATTAATAAACAGGATGTGGAATGTACGAAGTATGAATCTAGAGAAACGGGAAGTTGTCAGAATGAAATGAAATACATGAAGACTGATATCCCAGGCATTAGTGAGCTGAAATGGACTTCTACTTACCATTTTGAATCAGATAATCACATAGTCTACTATGCCAGGAATGAAAAATTGAAGAGGAATAGTGTGGCATTCATTGTCAAAAAGAACATTTCAAGATCTGTCCTAAAGTATAAGGCTGTCAGTGATTGAATTATATCCATATGCCTAGCAGGAAGACCAGTTAATACTGCTATTATTCAAATTTAAGCACTAACTAACTAAAACCAAAGATGAAGAAATTACAAATTTTGAACAACTTTTATAGTCTAAAATGTTTGAAATGACCAAATGTGCAAACAGGATGCACTAACAATTACTGATGATTGGAGTGCAAAAGTTGGAAGCAAAGAAGAAGCATCAGTAGTTGGAAATATATGGCCTTGGTGATAGAAATGACGCTGGAGATCTCATGATAGAATTTTGCAAGACCAGCAACTTATTCATTGCAAATACCACTTTCAATAACATAAATGGCAGCTATAGACATGAATCTTACCAGATGGAATATGCAGGAATCAGATGGACTACATCTGCAGAAAGAGGCAATGGAAAGAGTTTTGGCAAGATGGCAGAATAGGCAGACAAGCTGCACAGACCCTCTGCAACAAAGCAATGAGAAACCAATAGAAACTGATATAGAAGATGATCCTGGAACCATGAACTTTGATAGGAAGGATAAAGAAGCAGATTAAATACCAACTAGTAGAAGAATGAAAATGAAACAGTGAGTAAGGAAACAAATGGAGCTGTGGACTGCCAGTTGTCCTAAGGGCACAGTAACTTTGAATATTTAATGACAGCAACCTATGAATCAGCTCTGCTCACCAATGCCACATGGACAAGGACTGCATTGGTGCCTGACAACCAGAAGGTAGAACAGTGAGGAAGGGGACAAATGGACCTGTGGACTATCTGTAGTTGTCCTGAGTTCACAACCACTTTGGATGTTCCCAAGTGGCTGGCACCACCATTTTGAGTGTGTGTGGATAGTGTTACTGCTTGCCAATGACAGCATGGGCAACCCCACTGGAGACTGACTACTGGAGAGGTGTGATATTTCCCTTGTTATTTTTGTGCCCAAGGCCTCCTTGGTGAACAAAGGGGATGTCCATTCCCCAGCCTCCACCCACCTTCTTGACTTGTGGGAGATCCCTCTCAGTCTGTGCCTTGGCACTAAAGTTTTGTTCTTGTTTGTTTGTTTTTAAATAATTCTTTTTATCTTCCTCCTTGCTTTTTTTTTTTTTTCCCCCCTCCTTCCCATCCCTGGTTCTGGGATTTTTTTTGTTTTTGTTTTTGTTTTCTTCCCTTTCCCAGTTCTCTTCTTTCTTTCTTTAGACTCTTCTCATCCCTTGTTTTTCTTTTTGCAGTTTTCCCTAACTTTTAATATTGCTCTTTTCTCTCATTCCACCCTCCCCAGATATTGTGACTTTTTTTTCTCCTCTTTTTCTCATTATCTTTCTTTCATCCTTCTTTAACATATTTTGAATTTTTGTCTTCTTATTTATAGCATCTCTATCATTTCTTTTGTGATAGTTCATGTTTGTTTACGTGGTCTGAGTGTATTGTTCTCTTGTTTTTTTGTGTGTGTGGTTTTTAATTTTTTTTTTTATCTAACTGAGTGGGAGACAGGAACCATTCCTACACAATCAAACTGTACTTGGATTTCTTGAGGCCCCACCACTGAGTGAGGGCCACTACTTGCTTTTGCACCAACTGACCAATGACAGACGGTGGCCAATACCAGTTCAACTCACCCTTAACTGCTCTTTTCAAACAGCTAACAGAGATCTGTGCACACACTCTCATTCTCTATCACACCCTCCAGGAGACATGTGATGAGAGCCTAAGTGATAACAACTAGCAAATAGAGGAGCACAATATCCTGCTTACACAGGTATATCAAAACAAAGGGGAAAAAAATCCTACACAAATCACACCAACATACAAACAAGAATTAAACATAAATACAACATCACAATGTCTCAGATACAACAGACCATCACAGCCCACACACAAAAAACAAGATAAAGTAGTAGAAACAAGGGACCAGGATACAATCCCAGAAAACATCCCTGAGGAAGAAGCAGTACCAGAACTCCCTGATAAGGAATTCAAAAGAATTATGTTTGGGTACTTTCAATGGATTAAAGACAGATCGAGGAAAACACTGACAAAATTCAGGAAAACACAGGCAAAACTCTAGAACAATATAGGAAAGCAACATAAGAACAAATTGATAAAAAATCAGAAATAATACAAAAACAACAAACAGAAATCCAGAAGATTAATACTAAAATTTCAGAAACTGATAATACATTGAATGGGAAAAGGAGTAGAATTAAATCAATGGAAGACAGAATTAATGAGGTTGAAGACAAATTCCTCAATAGTACTTTGTGAAGGGATCAATCAGACAAAAGATCAAAACAAAATGAAGAAAGCCTGAGATGTAATTGGAATTCTAGAACAGGAAGACACAGATAAAACCACAGAGAAAATTGTTAAAGATTTGTTGGAAGAGAATTTCCCTAATACGATGAAAGACTAGAATATATCCATTCAAGAAGTTTAACAAACCCCAAACAGGATAGATCCCAAAAGAAAATCACCAAGATATATCATCATCAAACTCACCAAAACCAAAGACAAAGGAAGAATCCTGAAAGCAGCACAGGAAAAATGAATAGTTACCTACAAGGGGCAACCAGTAAGACTAAGCTCTGATTTCTCATCAGAAAGTATGCAGGTGAGAAGGCAAAGAGATGATATATATATAACCCTGAAAGAAAAAAAAAAATCTCTAACCAATAATTGTATACCTAGCAAAATTGTCTACATAACATGGATGGACTTAGAGGACATTATGCTGAGTGAAATAAGTCATCAATGATGGACAAATACTTTATTAGTCCACTATTGTAAAATGTCAAGGAAAGATTTATACATAGAAGGAAAGTTTCTTTGTTGGTTACCAGGGATGGGAGGGGAACAGAGGCTAAATTCCTAGATAGGTTGGGAAAAAAATAAAGTGTATATATATATATATATATATA
>NW_006921630.1:2423172-2429009 GCF_000298275.1 Orycteropus afer afer
TACACACACACACATACATACATACATACACATATATACACACCATATATATATATATACTATACACACATACACACACACACATATATATACATATATATATGGAGAATCCAAAGATTATTAGTGGTTGCCAGGAGTAGGAGGGAGGGAGTAAAGGGGAAACTTTTGTTTGTGGGATATTGAGTTTATGATAATGGCTGTGGAATATTTTGGAAAAGGATAGCAATAATAGTGACACAACATGAAAAATGTTATCAATGTCCCTGAGCTGTAAATGGGGAAGTTGTTATGCTGGTGAACATCTTATTATGTATGTTTTCACCACAATAAAAGGTAAAGAAAAGAAAGAAAGAAACAGGTTATGGAATGAAGCTTAAAACCAACCCTCAGTCAAAACAAGGCCAGGAGCTGACAGTGGAACAGATCATCAAGTGCTCATATGCAAGTTTAAGTTGAAGCTACAGAAAATTAAAATAAGTCCACAAAGGCCAAAATATGTATGACCTTGATTATATTCCACCTGAATTTAGAGACCCTCTGAAGAATAGATTTGACACACTGAAAACCAACGACTAAAAACCAGACAAAATGTGGGATGACATCAAGAACATCATACATGAAGAAAGTAAAAGGTCATTAAAAAGCTAGAAAGACCAAAATGGATGTCTGAAGAGACTCTGAAATTTGCTCTTGAATGGAGAGTAGCCAGTGCAAATGAATGAAATAACAAGAAAAAAGAATTGTACAGAAGATTTCAAAGGGTGGCTTGAGAAGGCAAAGTAAAGTATTATAATGAAATATGAAAAGACCTAGAGTTAGAAAACCCAAACGGAAGAACACGCTAGGCATTTCTCAGGCTGAAAGAACTGGGGAAAAAATTTAAGCCTCGAATTGCAATATTGAAAGATTGCATGAGCAATATGTTGAATGATGCAGGAAACACCAAAAGGAGATAGGAAGAATACATAGAGACACTGTACCAGAAATAAATGATTGATGTTCATCTATTTCAGGAGGTAACATGTGGTCAAGAACCAATGGAATTGAAGGAAGACGTCAAAGCTGCACTGAAGTAATTGGCAAAAAACAAGGCTCTAGGAATTGACAGAATACCCATTGAGATGTTTCAACAAACAGAGGCAGGCCTGGATGTGCTTACTCATTTATGCCAAGAGACTTGGAAGACAGCTGCCTGACCAAATGACTGAAAGATATTGATATTAGTGCTCATACCAATGAAAAGTGATCCAAAGGAAAGTGGAAATTATCAAATAATATCATACAAAAGCAAAATTTTGCTGGAGATAATTCAAAAACTGTTGCAGCATTACATTGACAGGGAAATTCCAGAAATGCAAGCTAGATTCAGAAGAAGACATGGAATGAGGACTATCACTGCTGATGTCAGATGGATCTAGGCTGAATGCAAGGAATATAAAAAAGATGTATACCTGTATTTCATTGACTATGAGAAGGCATTCAATTATGTGGATAATAACAAATTATAGATAATATTGTGAAGAATGCAAATTCTAGAACACTTAATTGTGCTCATGAGAAATCTGTATATAGACCAAGAGGCTGTCATTTGAACAGAACAAGGGAATACTACATTGCTTAAAATTGGGAAGGCTCTGGGTCCAGGCTGTATCATTTGACCATATTTATTCAATCTGTATGCTGAACAAAAAATCCAAGAAACTGCACTATATGAAGAAGAATGTGGCATCAGGATTGGAGGAAGAATCATTAAAAACCTACAATATGCAAATTTGTAGGACACACCCTTATTTGCTGAAAGTGAAGGTGACTTGAAACCCTTAGTGTCGAAGATCAGAGACTACAGTCTTCGGTATGGATTACACCTCAATATAAAGAAAATGAAATAAGCAATAAGCAACATCATGATAAATGGAGAAAAGATTGGAGTTTTCTTGGATTTCATTTTACTTGGATCCACAATCAACACCCATAGAAACAGTAGTGAGGAAATCAGATGTTGTATTGCACTGGGCAAATCTTCTGCATAAGATCTCTTTACAGTGTTAACAAGCAAAGATGTCACTTTGAAGATTAAGGTGTGCCCAACCCAAGTCATGGTATTTTCAATCACCTCATATGCATGTGAAAGCTAGACAATGAATCAGGAAGACCAAAGAAGATTTGATACCTTTGAACTGTGTGTTAGCAAAGAATACTGAAAATACCACTTACTGCCAGAAGAACAAACAAGTCTATCCCTGAAGAAGTGCAGCCAGAATTGAGAATGGCCAGACTTCATTTCACCTACTTTGGTCATGTTGTCTGAAGGGACCAGTCCCTGAAGAAGGATATCATGCTTGGTAAAGTAGATGGTTAATAATAAAAAGGGAAGACCTTCAACAAGATGGATTGACACAGGAGCTGCACTGATGAGCTCAAGCATAGCAAGGATGATGAGGATGGGACACGATTAGGCAGTGTTTAGTGCTGTTCTACATAGGATCACTATGAGTCAGAGCCAACTCAATGGTGTCTAACAACAACATACACATGGGTATTGCTAGACAGAATGAACAGGACTCAAATTGAATACATCTGTGGAAAGAGAAAATGGAGAAACCCAATAAAATCAATCAGAACAAGGCCAGGGGCCAACTGTAGAACAGACCATCAACTGCTCATATGGAAGTTTAAATTGAAACTGGAGAAAATTATATCAAGTCCGTAAGAGTCACAATATGACCTTGAGTATATCTCACTTGAATTTAAAGACCATCTGAAGAACAGATTTGATGCGCTGAATACCAATGACCAAAGACCAGACTAGTTATGAGATGACATCAAGGATATTGTACATGAAGAAAGCAAAAAGTCATTAAAGGATAGGAAAGAAACAAAAGACAAAATAGATTTCAGAAGAGACCCTGAAACTTGCTCATGAGTGGAGAGTAGCAAATGGAAGAAATGAAATAAGTAAGCTGAACAGAAGATTTCAAAGTGTGGCTTAAGAAGACAAAGTAAAGTATTATAATGAAATAGGCAAAGACCTAGAGTCAGAAAGCCAAAAGGGAAGAACATGCTTGACATTTCTCAAGCTGAAAGAACAGAAAATATTCAAGCCTCAATTTCCAATATTGTAGGATTAAATGGACAATATATTTTGCAGGAAGCAAGAAGCACTGAAAGAAGATGGAAGGAATACAGAATCACTGTACAAAAAAAAAAAAAAAATTGATCAAAGTTCAACTCTTTCAGAGGAGTGTGCCCAAGACCATCTGTAGGGTTGGCCGACATTTCTACAGGTGTATTTCTATGTTCTGTAAGAATTCCCAGGTATATAGTAGAGCTAACAAGGGACAAGGTTGAAGTCATTTCTTGGGCACAGCCAGCTACCCAGAGAAAGTGAGTAGTTGGACCTGTGGGCTCGGGATCACAGTTGCAGGGGACATCAAGCTTACTTGGCATAGCATACTACACAAAACATTGTTCCACCTCCTATTTTGGTGAGTAGTGACTGGGATCTTAAAAGCTTGCAAGCAGCCATCTAGATGCAACAATGGGTCTATCCTTGTCCAGAGCAAAAAAGAATAAAGAAACGAAAGATTCATGGAAACAATTAGTCTTAGCCACTGGTACACCATGTGATCTGCAGCCTATATGACTATGAGACCAGAAGAACTAGATGGTGCCTGTCTACCACTGTCAACCACTTGGAGGAGGATCTATGTAGGAGATCCTGGATAGAGAGATAGAACAATGTGGAATAAAACTCAAAATCATTTGGAAAAAAAAAGGGGGGGGGAGACCAGGTTTGCTGGTCTGATAGAGCCTGGTGGAACCACTGAGACCATGGCCCCTAGCTGCCCTTCAGGCCTGGAATTGAACCCACTCCTGTGCCTTCCAACCAAACAAAAGATAGACATGTGAGCTGAACATTTAAATTAGGTAGATACACTCCTTGGAAAGAACAATCACATGAGAATAGAAGGGCTGTGTATGCACAGGGAGACAGCTGAGGGGGCAGGAGTGCATGGAGGGAAGGACACGGAGAAGAGGTAACTATGGGGAGGAAGTGAAGGGAGCTGTTGCATTGTGGTAAATTGTAGTCAATGTCATGAGACAAAGTGTATGTGAACAGCTGTAAAGAAAGTGAATTCACTCTCTAAATTTTCACCCCAAAAAGTTCAACACTTTCAGAAGGCAGTATATGATCAAGAACCTATGGTATTGAAGGGGGAAATCTAGGCTGCACTAAAGGAATTGGCAAAAAACAAGGCTCCAGGTTTTGGCAGAAAACCCATTTGAGATGTTTCAACAAATGGATGCAACACTAGAAGTGCTCATTTGTTTATGCCAAGAAATTTGGAAGACATCTACTTGGGCAAAAAACTGGAAAAGATCCATACTTGTGCCCATTTCAAAGAAAGGTAATCCAAAAGAATGCAGAAATAATTGAACAACATCATTAATATCACACGCAAGTAAAATTTTTGCTGAAAATAATTCAAAAACAGCAATACATTGACATGGAACTACCAGGAATTCAAGCCAGATTCTGAAGAAGGCCTAGAGTGATGGATAGATATCATGGCTAATGTCAGATGGATCTTAGCTGAAAGGAACCAGTACTCAAAAGATATTTACCTGTGTTTTATTGACTATGCAAAGACATTGGACTGTGTGGATCATAACAATTCATGGATAATACTGTGTAGAATTGGAATTCCAGAACACTTCATATTGCTCATGAGGAACCTATACATAGACCAAGAGGTAATTGTTTGAACAGAACTAAGGGATACTGTGTGTTTGAAAATCAGGAAAAATGTACATCAAAGGTGTATTCTTTCATCATACTTATTCAATCTGTATGCTGAGCAAATAATCTAAAAAGCAGAACTGTGAAAAAACAATCCAGCATCAGGATTGGAGGAAGACTCATTAACAATTTGTGATATGCAGATGACACATTTCTTGCTGCAACTGAAGAGGACTTGAAGCACTTATTGATGAAGATCAAAAAGTTCAGTATGAATTACACTTCAACATAAAGAAAACAAAAATCATCATATTGCTGGACCAATAAGCAGCATCATGATAAATGAAGAAATGATTGAAGTTGTCAAGGATTTCATTTTACTTGAATGCACACTCAACATCCATGAAAGAAGCAGCCAAGAAATCAAAGGACATGTTGCATTGGGCAAATCTGCAAAAGACCTCTTTAAAATGTTAAAGAGCAAAGACCTCACTTCAAATACTAAAGTGCCAAGCCATTGTCTTTTCATAATCTCATAAGCGTATGAAAGCTGGACAATGAAAAAGAAAAACTGCAGAAGAATTGATGCATTTGAATTATGGTATTGGCGAAGAATATTGAATATAATTTGGAGAACCAGAAGAACAAATATATCTGGCTTAGGAGAAGTACAGCTGGAATGCTCCCTAGAAGCAGGAATGCCAGACTTCATCTCTAGTACTTCGGTCATGTTATCAGGAGAGACTAGTCCCTGGAGAAGGATAGCAGGCTTGGTAATGTAGAGAGGGTCAGTGAAAAAGGGGAATCTTTGATGAGATAGATTGACACAGTGGCTGCAACTATGGGCTCAAGGATAACAACAATTGTGAGTATGGTGCAAAACTAGATAGTGTTTCTTTCTGTTGTACATAAGGTCACTCTGAGTTGAAACTGGCTCAATGGCACCTAATAACAACAACAGTAATATAAGCAAAATGATGTTTACAGAATTTTTTTAAATTTAGATACCTAGAGTAGTGGAATTAAAAAAAAAAAAAAAATTCCACTACTCTAGGTATTTAAATTAAAAATAAATTCTGTAAACATCATTTTTTTT
>NW_006921630.1:2429754-2434716 GCF_000298275.1 Orycteropus afer afer
GTGGCTGCGATGATGGGATCAAGTATAGCAGGGATTGTGGGGCTGGCGTGGGATTGGGCAGTGTTTCGTTCTGCTGTGAATGGGGTTGCTATGAGTCGGAAACGACTCGACAGCACTTAACAACAACAACAACAGAGTAGTGGAAAGGGTACAACCTAAAAAGCTAAGAAAACCTCCCAAGAATTTAGAGAAAAAGAACAAGAGAAGAACCCCTAATAAAGTATAGGAAAGTAATTAGTAAAGAAAAGAAAAGTTAATGAAACAGAAAGCAAAGTTACAAAAATGGGGCTTCCCTAACAGACAGCTCACTCAGTTTCACTCATTGTTGTTGTTATGTGCCATTGAGTCGGACCCGACTCACAGCGACCCTTCCTTGGGTTTTTGAGGCAATATCACTATGGAAATAGATTGCCCAACCTTCCTTCTGAGCAGTGGCTGGTGGGTTTGAACTGCCAGCCTTCTGGTTAGCAGTCAAATGTCTTAGGCACTATGCTACCAGTTTGGCTCATAGGGATACTCAAAGTTGACAGCCAAACCCATGTGCTCCAAAAAAACCAAACTCACTGCCATCAAGTCGTATCCCACTCATAGCGACCCATCCTTGGGTTTCCTCAGTGGTATCACTACAGAAGTAGATTGCCCAATCATTTCCAAATAGCTTTTTAGAGTCTGGTTCTTTGTTATGAAGGTACTACAAAGGATTATCAGATTTGTGAGGAAAGCCATTGGCACGAAGACAGACAAAATTGAATAGGTGGAAAAAGCAACTTGGAGAAAACAGATTATTCAGAGAAGAAAAAAAAATCTTTCCAAAAAAATAAAAGCTATCATTAATATTCTCAGAGGAATAAGGAAAGATAATGCTTGAACGAAATGGTAAAAGAATGCTAGAAATATGTAAAGAACAAAATGAAACGTGTGACAGCAGAGATTAAAAAGTAAGAAGTGGGATTCTGCCATAGAGTAAAGTAAAAAAGCAAGTAAAATTGATCACAGAAATAAAGTATAATCAAATTAGAGGACCATTTCACAGCATCCAACATCTAAAAAAAGAGAACAGATTAAATATGTGAACATATGATAAGGAGCTCTGGTAGCGTACTGCCTAAGGCACTTGACTGCTAACCAGAAGGCTGGCGGTTCAAACCCACCAGCCACTCCTCAGAAGGAAGGTTGGGCAATCTACTTCCATAGTGATACTGCTTTGGAAACCCAAGGAGTGTTCACTATGAGTCGGGTCTGACACAACGGCACATAACAATAACATGATGAATTAAATAATTCAAGGTGATTTATCAGGAAAAAAGACATAATTTTCCAGACTGAAAGGGTCCAGAAAATGGATGAAAATAGCCTCCCTCTAAAGCATATTACTGTGCAATTTCAGACCACTGAGGATGACAAGAAGTTCATAAAACTTCCAGAAGGAAAAAGTAGGTGTCATAGATGAGATCAAGAATCACAATGGCTTTAGATATCCCTACATCAGCATAGAAAACCAGCAGACAATGAAATATTGCCTTCAAAATCCCAAAGGAAAATGTTTTCTAAACTAAAATTCTATACAAATCAAATACCAGTATAATAGGAAAGAAAAGCACAGATGTATGAATAATCTGAAACATTTTCTTGCTACATTCTCTTCTCAGAAAGCTACCAAAGAATGAGTTCCATCAAAACTAGAAAGTTAAGCAAAAAAAAAAAAAAAAGGAAATATATGATGCACAAGACACAAAGACTCAACACACACGCACACACATACACAGGAAAGACAACAAGAATCCCCAAGATAATTTTAATGGGGTTCCAGAATGACTGCTCTGTACAAGTATAAGATGGCAAACAACTGAAATTAGATCATATTTGAAAATGTGTGAAGAAGGAAGTGAGGATATGAAAATAGCCACTCTTCCCTCTAAAGCACACAGATGAGCATAATAAAAGTCCATGGAGACATCATTTATACTGAGGCGGTCTACAAGGATTCTGTTTCCAAGTCTGAAAAGTGAGACAACAATGAATATGTTCATAACCAGGCTTACTGGTCTGATAGAGACTGATGAAACCCTCAAGACCATGGCTGTAGACACCCTTCAAGCCTGGAAGTGAACTCACCCTCATGGTTCAACTCTCTGCCAAATGATAGGTAGGTCTATAAGGTGAACAGTAACACCAGGGAGGAACCACTCCTTAGAACAATCAACCACACAAGATCAAAAGGGCAGCATTTGCCCAGGGATAAAGCTCCAAAGGCAGGAAGGGGTAGTAAATAAGGATAAACGGAAACGGTAAACACAGGGAGGTAGTGGGAAGAGTATTGTTACATTGTAAGGTTTGCAATCAATACCACAAAACAAAATGTGTATGAATTGTGGAACGCAAAACAAATTTGCTCTGAAAACTTTCACCCAAATCGCAATAAAAAAATTATAAATTAAAAAAAGAAAAAGAATATGTTCCTATAATGAGTGGTTTCATTAAGTCTAGTGATTATCTTTTAACCAATAAAATAGCAAAAACTCTGATACCCCCAGACTGAAACATAATTTGAAACCTAATGTCCTATGTATGCACGCATATTTGTATATACATAGATTATCTCTGGAAAGATATACCTGGTTGCCTCTGTGAAGACAAACCTTGTGAAAGTGGTATGAGGAAAATCTATTTTTCACTATTCATTTCTTGTTTCTTTTGAAGTTTGTAACATATGTATACATAGCCTGTGGTTCCTGGATAGCACAAATTGTTAAGCACTTGACTGACTACTAGCCAAAACGGCATCAATATGAACCCAACCAGAGATGCCTAGAAAGACAGTCCTGGTGATTTGCTTTCCAAGGATCACAGCTTTGAAAAACCTATGGAGCAGTTCTATTATGCATAGCTGGGGTTATCATGAGTCATAATTGACTTAACAGCAACAACAAAGTACTTAGCCTACTCATAATGAATAAAAATAAAATATAATCCCTAAAATATATTATCAACAACCTTTGATCCAAGAATTTTGCTTCTTCACATTTATCCTACGGATACATCTATAAACTGAAAACCATATCCCTTGCCATCAAGTCCATTTCCACTCATAGTGACCCTACGTGCAGAATTATATATGTACAAAGCAATGTAAAAATGAATGCACAAAATACAAATTCAAGACAAAGAAAAAAAGGTAAAAAGACAGAAATAAATAACATTTAAAATGAAAAAAAGAGGGGGGCACATCTACTGATCCAGCAAGATATAGATTATTATCACTAATTTTATGCCAATATATTTAAAAATGTAGATAACTTATCAAATTTGTGGATTAATATAACTTACCAAAACTGGCTCAAAAATGAATAGAAAGATTCTTACAATAAAAGACATTGTGTCAATAATTTTTAAATGTTCCACAAAGAAAATACCAGTCTTAAATTACTGTTTATGTAAATTCTATGAAATAGTCAAGGAACTATAAAATATGAGGCACATGATGGCAGATATTTTTATGTGTTTTTTTCTCTACTATATCCCTAATCTCTAGAAAAAGTTCTGACATACATTAGACCCTCAATTAATTTTATGGGGCTTGTATAAATGTAATTCTGAAAACAGACATGGACAGTATAAGAAAGGAAAATAGGTCAATTTCATTCATGAATACATTTACAAAATTAATAAAGAATGTTGTCAGGTGCTGTTGAATCGGCACCAATGCATAGTGACCCCATAAACAACAGATCAAAACACTGCCCAGCCATGCACCATCCTCATAATACTTGCAATATTTGAGCCCATTGTTGCAGCCACTGTGTCGATCCATCTTCTTGAGGATCTTCTCCTTTTTTGCTGACCCTTCATTTTACCAAGCATGATATCTTTCTCCAGGGAATTGTTCCTTCTGACAACATGTCCAAAGAAGCTGAGATGAAGTCTGGCCATTCTTGCTTCAAAGGAGCATTCTGGCTGCACTTCTTTTGCCAGTTCATGATACTTTCACTATTTTTCACCAATATCACAACTCAAAAGCATCAGCTCTTCTTCAGTCTTCCTTATTAATTGTCCAGCTTTGACATGCATATGAGACAATTGAAAATACCACTGCTTGGGTTAGGCTCACCTTAGTCTTCAAAGTGACATCTTTACGCTTTAACACTTTAAAGACGTCTTTTGCAGCAGATTTTCCCAGTGCATTGTGGCATCTGATTTTTTAACTGCTGCTTCCATGAAACCCGGAGAGAGGAGCAGTCAGCCGCGGGGATCCAGGTGAGGAGAGGGAACTCAGGCATGCCCAAAGCAGCAGGGTGGGAGAGAGGGAGAAAGGGGATTAAAAGCCAGGAACCAGGACAGAGGAGCAGTCAGCTGCAGGGGTCCAGGTGAGGAGAGTGAACCCAGGCATGCCCAAAGCAGCAGGGCAGGAGAGCTGGAGAAAGGGGATTAAAAGCCAGGAATGAGGACAGAGGAACAGTCAGCCACAGGGATCCAAGTGTGGAGAGGGAACTCAGGCATGCGCAAAGCAGCAGGGTGGGAGAGCAGGACAAAGGGGATTAAAAGGCCCAGGAATCCAGACAGAGGAGGAGTCAGCTGCAGGGATCCAGGTAAGGGTTGTATGAAAGATTTCCAACAGGGAGACAAACTTGTCTGTCGGTTTGTCCTACTGTGGTGACGTGTTGATGTGAGTTTTGAGGCTGAGCCACTGGTGTTTCAAATGCAGTGGGATGCACATGGTGCACAGGTATCACTCCAGTTTACAAACTAAGACAGACTAGGAAGAAGGAAGAGGTCGTCCATTTCTCAAACAATTGGCCAGGGAAAACCTTAAGAAGAGCGAAGAAACACTGTTTGATACATTACCACACAACTTTATGAATACTCCAGTTAGGTTAGAAGGCTCTCAAAATAGGACTGGGAAAGAGATGCATCATCTGAGTAAACCCAGCCTTACTCATATGGATAAGGTAAAGCTTTCGAGAC
>NW_006921630.1:2437836-2440950 GCF_000298275.1 Orycteropus afer afer
ATGCAGTACCCCCTTGTTCTGTTTGAACAGCAGCCTCCTGGTCTATGTTCATGTTCCTCATGAGCACAGTTAAGTGTTCTGGAATTCCCATTCTTCTCAATGTTATCCATAATTTGTTATGACCCATACAATCAAATACCTTTGCATAGTCAACTAAACATCTCTCTGGTATTCTTTGCTTTCAGCCAAGATCCATCTGACATCAGTAACATCACATCCTCTTCTGAATCCAGCTTACACTTCTGGAAGTTCCTTGTCAATATACTGCTGCAACTGTTTTTGAATTTTCCTCAGCAAAATTTTACTTGCGTCTACTATTCATGATATTTTTCAATAATTTCCACATTTTATTGTATCATTTCTTTGGAATGGGTTCAAATATGTATCTCTTACAGTCAGTTGCCCAGGTAGCTGTCTTCCAAATTACTTGGCATAGATGAGTAAGTGCCTTCAGAATGGCATCCATTTGTTGCAACATTTCAATGTGTACTTTGTCAATTCCTGGAGCCTTATTTTTCACCAATTTCTTCAGTGCAGCTTCAACTGCTTCCTCCAATACCACTGGTTCTTGATCATATGCCACCTCCTGAAAAGAAGGAACATTGACCAATTCTTTTTTGTACAGTAACTCTGTGTGTTCCTCCCATCTTTTTTTGATGCTTCCTGCATCATGCAATATTTTTCCCATAGAACCTTTCAATATTTCAACTCGAGGCTTGAAATTTTTTCTTCAGTTCTTTCAGCTTGAGAAATGCTGAACATGTCCTTCCCTTTTGGTTTTCTAACTCCAGGTCTTTGTATATTTCATTATAATACTTAACATTGTCTTCTTGAGCTGCCCTTTGAAACTTGTTTAGTTCTTTTATTTGAGCACTTCTTCCATTCTCTTTAGTTATTCTCTGTTCAAGAACTAGTTGGAATGTCTCTTCTGACATCCAGACATCCATTTTGGTCTTTTCTTCCTTTTCTATCTTTTTAATGACCTTTTGCCTTCTTCACATATGATATACTTGATGTCACCCCACAATTCATCTGGTTTTCAGTCATTGGTGTTCAATGTATCAAATCTATCCTTCAAATGGTCTGTAAATTCAGGTGGGATATACTCAAGGTCATATTTTGGCTCTCATCGACTTGTTTTAATTTTCTTCAGCTTCAACTTGAACTTGCATTTGAGCAATTGATGGTCTTTTCCGCAGTCAGCTCCTGGCCTTGTTTTGGCCAAAGATATTGCGCTTCTCCATAGCCTCTTTCCACAGATGTAGTTGATCTGATTCCTGTGTACTCCATCTGATGAGGTCCATGTGTATAGCTGCCATTTATGATGTTGAAAAAAAGTATTTGCAACAAATAAGTCATTGGTCTTGCAAAATTTTATCATGTGATGTCCAGCATTATTTCTATCACCAAGGCCATATTTTCCAACTACTGGTAACTCTTCTTTGTTTCTGTCTTTTGCATTCTAGTCACCAGTGATTATCAACACATCTTGATTGCATGTTTGGTCATTTCAGACTGCAGAAGTTGGTAGAAATCTTCAATTTCCTCATCTTTGGCTTTGGTGGTTGGTGCATAGATTTTAAAAACAGTAGTATTAACTGGTCTTCCTTGTAAGCTTATGGATGTTATCCTATCACAGACAGCATTGTACTTCAGGACAGATCTTGAAACAGTCGTTGTGATGATGAATGTCACACCATTTATCTTCAATTTATTATTCTCAGCATGTTGTTGTAGTTATTTGCCGTCGAGTTGGACCTGACTCATAACGACCCCTCCTTGGGTTTCTGAGGCAGTATCACTACGGAACTAGATTGCCTCATCTTCCTTCTTAGGAGTGGCTGGTGGATTTGAACTGCCAGCCTTCTGGTTAGCAGTCAAGTGCCTTAGGCACTATGCTACCAGAGCTCCCATTCCCAGCATAGTAGATCATATAGTTGTCTGATTCAAAATGGCCAAAACTAGTCCATTTCAGCTCACTAATGCTTAGGATATTGATCTTTATGTGTTCCGTTTCATATTGACAACTTCCAATTTTCCTAGATTTATACTTCATACATTCTATCTTCTAATTATTAATGGAGGTTTGCATCTGTTCCTACATATTTTGAGTCATCCCACATCAGCCAATGGAGATCCCGAAAACTTTATCCATATTGTTAAGGTCATCTCTACTCTGAGGGGCCAGCTCTTCCCCAGTCCAATTGTGAGTGCCTTCTGACCTGATGGGCTCATCTTCTGGCACTATATTGTACAATGTTTCTGGACTATTCATAAAGTTTTCCAGTAATATATCAGACAGCATTTCACTGCTATTTATAAGATTTTCACTGGCCAATTCTTTGAGAAGTGGATAGCCTCTTCCTTCTTCTGAGTCTGTTTTAGTCCAGAAGCACTGCTGAAACCTGTCCACCATGGGTAACCCTGCTGGCATGTTGCAACACCAGTGGCATATCCTCCAGCCTCATAGCAACATGTAAGCCACCACAGGATGATAAACTGACAGACAAGCTCATCTTCCTTAGTTGTTCCTAACCCCTCTGCACCCACCTACCTCGGGCCCCAGCCTTAAGATAGAGTGGCCCCAAAGTGAAAAGCTGCCCCTGAGCCTGCCTCAACATTAGAGCCTACCTCAACATTAGAAAATGTTTTAATGTAACCACCATATTAACTGCTTAAAAGAGGAAAAGCGCATGATAAATACAGGGAAATCATTTGCTAAAAAGCTACGTACATTCACAATAAAAACCTTAGCAAAGTATAAATACAACAGAACTTCCTAAACTTGGGCACCAGAAGCCTGGAGGAAACATTACCACAGTGGAGAAATGTTAGAGTTATTTTGTCAAAAATAAGTACCAGGACAAAGTTGCCTAATAACAGAACTCCTATTCAGAACAGCAGGAGATCATAGCCAATACTACTATATTAAAGGAAATAAAAGTTATAAAAATTGGAATGATAGAAATGAAACTGTCATTATTCACAGATGATGAAATTATCTACATAGAAATGAAAGTGAAAATGAAAATCAATCTACACATTACTAGAATTAATAAGAAAATTTATACCTAAACTAAAATCAAAATACATATATTACAGTTTTATAAGCTA
>NW_006921630.1:2441281-2460079 GCF_000298275.1 Orycteropus afer afer
AAGATCCAAAACACAACTGACAAATCAAAACAAGGGGCACTTGCCTTACTAGATAAGAGTTACAATAAATTAAGATAGTATGGTGTGGTAATTGTGGAGGGTTATATTTCTTGACTAATGAAACAAAACAGAGAGCTCAGAAAAAGATACACATATATGGGAACTTTTAAAATATCAAAAGTTATATTGTAGATCAGTGGGAAGATAAGGAACCATTCAGCTAATGGTTTCTCTGTAGCAGGTTATGAAAATAGAAAAAAAAAAAAACTGAAATTACATAGCTACCTTATATCATACACACTCCTCAATTCCAGTGGTTAAAAACATAAATGTAAAAAAATCAAAACTGTTTGCAGAAAATATAAAAGAATAATGTCCATGAGCTCAAGTTACAAAGAGTAAACTATAACATAAATTATTGATAAATTTAATTACATTCAAAACATAAAATTCTTTCTTTAAGCGGAAAGAAAATAATACCAAATGAAAAACTAGATCTACACAAAGGGATAAAAGTATCAGTAATAGAAATTTGTGGGAAAACATAGAAAAAAAATTATTTTTTGTGTGTTTTAAATGAAAAGTAGGACTCTATTTCTAGTAATGGCAGTGTGAAATCAGACAATTTTATTTCATAGAAAATAAGTACAAAACTGGTCAAAATAAAAAATTACTTTTGGGGGGCACTAGAAAACAACAAAAAGTAGGCAAAGACTTGAGAAGTCTTACTCATGAAAAAGTACTACTGCATTGGGCAAAAATGTTAAGTGTGTTCATGCCTAGGGGCAATCCACCTCTCTTTCCCCTGTTTAGGTAGCAAAACCAGCAGCTCTCAATCTGACGTTGTCTCAACTTGGGACAAGTGACTGACGAACTAGAAATTTGACAGGGATATTTGGAAGAAAGAAAACCATTAAAAGGCTGAGATAATAAACTCTCCAAACATTCCAGGCTGATGTAGGACAGACCCCAGAGAGCCCAGAAAAAATCAGAAGTTAGGGGAACCTTGAACAATACCATCAACAAACCTGAAATAATTGCTCTCTCTAAAATACTCTACCTAACAACAAGAAACAGGGAAACAACCAAAAATGTAATAAAGCAATAGACTTAATTCCTAACATGTTGATAGTTACTTTACATATAAATGGTCTAAATACACCAATTGGCAGAGTGAATAAAAAAAAAAGAAAGAAAAAGCTTATGCTGCCAACAAGAAACTTATTTCAAATACAACAACATACTTATGTTGAATGTAAAACAAAGGAAAATATATATTATACTAATGTCAGTCAAAAAGGAAACAGGGTTAAATATAAGATAATGAAAAGGGATGCACATGCAATCACTAATAATATCTAAAGAAATTAATTAATATCAGAAAAGGGGAACTTCAAAGCAAGGACTACTACTATTATGGTTTAAAGCGACAGTTCGTAATGGAATCTGTTTGTCAAGAAGAAAGAACAATCTTAAATATGTATGTACCTAAAACACTGCTTCAAGCATAAAGCTAGAGCAAACAGAACTTAATGGAGAAATCAAATCCACAATTACAGTTATAAAACTTCTCTCAATAATTGATAGAACAAGTAGAAAATCACTAAATACATAAAAGACTTGAACATTCTCAACTAACTGAATCTAATTGATATTTATAGAGAACTCTATGCAAAACTAGCTGCTTATACATTCTTCTCAAGAGCACATGGAACATTCACCAACACAAACTATATGAATAACTACCAACAAATTCTACTTTTAGTTATAAAAAGAAATACACTTAGAAAATGGCTTTTTGTATCAAGAAACATTTACAAGCACAACTATTGCAACATTATTCATGACTGAAGAAATTACCTGGAACAACACAAATGTACATGGACATAAAAATGAGCAGATGAATGCTTTATTACCACAATGGACTTCTTTTGTAATGGAAATAAATGAATTATAGCTACTTAAATTAACAGGATTGAACCACAGAACTATAATATAATGTGACAAAATAAGTAGCAGATACAGTTAAATAAATTTTAATAAATTCCCCCAAGGAAGTAAAATTAAATAATGCATTACTTAGAAATAGACTTAAAAAAATGAAAAACAGTTTGCCAATTGAATTGATTCGAGCTCATAGCTACCCTGTAGGACAGAGTAGAACTGCCTTATATGGTTTTCAAGGCTGTAACCTTTACAGAAGGAGACTACCACATCTTTCTCCCATGGAGCAGCTGGTAGTTTGAACTGCCAACCTTTTGGTTAGCAGCTGAGAGGTTAATCACTACACCACCAGGACTCCTTGTAGAAATACATACATATATGCTAACCCATATAGACTACCAAGGGAATTACAAGAAATAATTCAGGACAGTAGTAACCTCTGCTGGTAGAAAGAGGATGGAATTGAGATGGCAGAATTTATATATTTTAAAGATGACCTATTAATTAACCTAAGTGGTGTAGTTAATGGCATTTATTATTATGTTTCATAATTTTAAAATAGTTCACATGTTCCTTTCTACATTTAGAAAAAAAAATAAAGCTAAGTTTGCAATAATTTCTAAACATAAATAAATTTACATGGAAAAAATGAATGGAATTTTTTATAAAAATTATTCAAAAGAAAATACAAAAACAAGAGATCCAACATACGCATAACTCAGTGTTCATGAAAAATAGAACAGACCAAACAGTCCAGCATAAACATTTAGAAAAATATTTAATGACTGAGAAATGCTTGAACCTCTAGATTGAGATTATACAAGAAAAAACATATTGTCAGTCACCTACAAGGGAATATTTCCCTTGCCTTCAGTAACAGAAGACAATGTAGCTTGTCTCATGACTTTCTACTTTGTATTACTCTGTTGCTGTTGTTGTCATTGTTAGGTGCCATTGAGTTGGCACCAACTCATAGTGACCCTATGTACAACAGAAAAAAACACTGTCTGGTCCTGTGCCAGCCTTACAATCCTTGCTATACCTGAGTTCATCGTTGCAGCCACTGTGTCAATCCATCTTATGGAGGGCCTTCCTCTTTTTCTCTGACCCTCCACTCTACCAAGCATGATATCCTTCTCCAGGGAATGGTCCCTTCTGACAACATGACCAAAGTAGGTGAGACGAAGTCTAGACATTCTTGCTTCCAAGGGGCATTCTGGCTGCACTTCTTCCAGGGAAGATTTGTTCATTCTTTTGGCAGTCCATGATACTTTCAGTATTCTTCGCCAATACCACAACTCAAAAGCATCAACTCTTCTTTGGTCTTCCTTGTTCATTGTCTAGCTCTCACATACATAAAGCAATTGAAAATACCATGGCTTGTAACCACTCAGGAAAGGATCAAACCTGGAGATCCTGGATAGAGTGGGAGGGAGAACATGAAACAAAATCCAAAAACTCAATAATGACCAGAATTACTGGTCATATGAAATCTGGTGAGACCCCCAACACCATGGCCCTGGAATACATTCTGCGCCTGGAATAAAATGCACCCCCAGGGCAGGCTCTCAGCCAATAGTTAACAAGATGTACACACAGACCACTCAACCCAGGATGACTGACCCACATACTCTATGGTAATACATCCCTTAGAGCAATAGATCATGGGACAGCAGAGGACTAACATTCAAATTGAGGAAATCCAGGACAAACAGGAGTGCATAATTATGAGGGGCACAGGGGGAGGGTTACAAGATATGGAGGGAAGGAGACTGGGTTAGGGTTGGACATGGTGAATGGGGAATGAAACTAAATGTACGCATTATGTTGAGTGTAAAACAAGCTCTTAAAATAAAAAATAAAAAAAAGAAAGAAAGAAAATACCATGGCTTGGATTAGGCACTTTAGTCTTCAGGGAGACATCGTTACTCTTCAACACTTTAAAGAGGTCTTTAGCAGCAGATTTGCCCAGTGCAATATGTCATCTGATTTCTTGATTGCTACTTCCATTGGTGTTGATTGTAGAACCAAGTAATATGAAATCTTTGTCCATTTATTGTCATGCTGCTTTTTTGGTCCAGTTGTGAGGATTTTCATTTTCTTTGTTATGATGTAATCCACACTGCAGACTCAAATCTTTAATCTTCATCAGTAAATGCTTCAAGTCATCCTCACTTTCAGCAAGCTAAATTGTGTTGTCTGCATATCGCAGGTTATTATGAGTCTTCCTGCAATCTTGATGCCACATTCTCCTTCACATAGTCCAGCCTCTCAGATTATTTGTTCAGCATATAGATTAAGGTTGGGCAATCTACTTCCGTAGTGATACTGCCTTGGCAATCCAAGGAGGGGTCTCTATGAGTCAGGGCCGACTCGATGGCATCTAACAACAACAACAACAACAGATTGAATAAGTATGGTGAAAGGATACAACCTTGATGCACTCCCTTCCTGATTTTAAACCATGCAGTGACCCCTTGTTCTGTTTGAATAACAGTTTCCTGATCTATGTACAGGTTCCTGAGAGCACGATTAGTCTGTTAATCTTGAAAAATAAAAATTGTATATCTTATTTATAGCTTTATGAGGAAATAGAATGAATTATGGAGTAAAGTAAACTAGGCTGGAAATTAGAATTCTTGGGCTCCATTTCTTTCATTCATTCTCTTTGTCCTTGAGTAAGTCATTTCACTTGTCCCTACTTAACATGAAAACTATGTGGAAATCACAACCACAATAGGCATGGCCATAGCCTGGCTGCCAAGACTAACCCCACGGAGCAGTTTCAGGGATCCACACCCAGTAACCTAAAGGAGTAGTGAGATCAGGCAGATCCAGGAAAATGCCCATCCTCGATAGCTCCAAAGTAGTGAGCAAAGGAAGTGCTCCAGGTAAATTAGGCAGGGAAAGGCTGTGACTGAGTGGCAATGTGAAGTAGTTATGCACACAGGCTTTGGGGTCAAGCCTCTGGGGATCTGAATCTGAAACCTACTTACTACCTTACTAGCTGTGTGACTTTAGGTAAATCCCATAACTTCGCTAAGCCTCACTTTCTTCATATGTAATACAAGAGTAATAATTTTGCTGTCCTTAGAAGAAATGCAGCCAGAAGACTTCTTAGAAGTGAAGATAGTAAGATTTTTGCTCCCTTACTTTGGACATGTGATCAGAAAAGACAATCACTAAAAAAGGACATTATGGTTGGTAGAGGGTTAGTGAAAATGAAGGAAACACTCAATGAGATGGATTGACACAATAGCCACAACAATGGACTCAAACATACTGATCATTATGAAGGTGGCACAGCACTGGGCAATATTTTGTTCATTTACACACAAAGCTGCCATGAGCCCAAGCTGCCATGGCAGCAACTAACAATATCAACAACAATTCTGCTGTCACAGAATTGTTTCATAATGTTTTTTAAACACCCATAGCAGTGCTTGGTACAGGATTGATGCTTAATAAATTGTATTTATCATTACTTGATAAATTCTAGGCCTCACCAAATGTGAACTGAAGGCCGCTTATAAGTGTCCAGTCCTAGTTCTTATTGGCTGAGGAATGAACAGGGATGAACCTGTAGAGGAAGGGCATTCCATATGGCTCTGTAAGGAGCTAGGTAAGAAAGGAGCAGACACATTACCTCTTAGCCTCAATTTTGTAATCTTGTACATATAATAAAAGGATTTGACCAGACATCTCCAGGGGCCTCATAGCTCATCGCTTTAAAACTCCTTGATCTGTGAACCAAATCTAATGTGTATTCTATGTTTAGAATTGATATATTGTTAGAACAGTTGGGAATGGCTAAAATCGTCTCATCTATTGATTTATATAAAGGGTTATGGTAAGTGACCTTGGATAAAGAATATAATCTAAAATGGTATTTGTAACAACAAATGGAGTGTAAAGATTTAATGGCTTGCCCTTTGGACTGAGGACCTCTTAGAATCATATATTCTTAAAATTTAAAGGGATCTTAGAAGCCCGTTAGTCAAACCTTTCAACCAAAAGAGGAAACATGTCTGTTGCATTTCCACAATTTCAAACACTGACTTGAGTATATCAGATGACAGGGACCTCACTGCCTTACAAGATGCCTTTTCCATTTTTTGGAATTCTATTGTTAGACTACTCCTTTAGTTTATTTTGAGGTCAAAACTTTTTTGTGCCCAAATATTTTCCTTCTTTGACATAATAACCCTTTATATTTGAAAACAGCTGTCAAGCATTCCCTTAATTTTCTTCCTTCTAGGCTATACAACTGTAATCACTCAGCCATTCTCCATATAAACAGTTACCAGACCCCTCAGCATTCTGATTGATCTTCCTCTGATCCACTTTGTAGCTGTGTTAAAGTGTGGCCCACTGAACTGGATCTTGACTCCAAATATAGTTCAAGAAGGAACACTCACTTCCATTAAGTGGGACACACAATGCTCTTTCAATGTGGTTGAAGAGTAGATTATCATTAAAAGTCCCACTTCTCTGTTGGCTCATATTACTTTTGTGGGAGGTAATAGGACCAGTAAGTCCTTTCTTAGGCCATGACATACTTAGCTGCAAAATACTTAGGCTATAACATCAATGGTTTTTACTTTTTTACTCAAGCTGTATTAACTCTTTTACAAATGAAGCCATATGTGGATCACAGACGAGGAAAATGGAACAAATGGAAGTGTGATGGTTGCACTCTGTCCCATTTGATCCCTGCCTACTCAGTTCCCACCCCTTTGCTCTCTGAAGGGGTCTACAAGACATTGCCAAGAAAACATGAAGAATGTGTATGAGGCACAGTTTTTTTTTGTTGTTGTTTTGTTTTATTTTTAAAATTTTTATTGTGATTTGGGTGAAAGTTTACAAAGCAAATTCATTTTGCATAGAGCAGTTCACATACACTTTGTCTCATGACATTGACTACAATCTCCCACAATGTAACAACTTTCCTCCCACTTCTTCCCCATCACCACCTCTTCCCTGTGTCCTTTCCTCCCATGCAATCCTGCCCCCCTGAGATGTCTCCCTGTGCATACATGGTCCTTCTATTCTTCCATGATTGATCTCTCCAAGGAGTGTACCTACCTAATGTAAATGTTCAGTTCACCTGTCTGTCTTTTGTTTGGCTGGAAGCCACAGGAATGGGTTCAATTCCAGACCTGAAGGGCAGTTAGGGGCCATAGTCTCATTGGTACCATCAGGCTCTATCAGACCAGAAAATCTTGTCATATATATATATATATATATATATATATATATATATATATAATTCTGAGTTTTGTTCCACATGGTTTTTCCACTCTATCCAATCCCCCTCTGAGTGGCTGACCATGTTAGCTGGGCACACTGTAGTTCTTCTGGTCTCATAGTCATGCAGGCTGAGGATTGCACGGTGTACCAGTCCCATGGACTAATTGTTTCCATGTGTCTTTGGTTTTCTTCCTTCTTCTTTGCTCTGGATGAGGAAAGACCCACTGTTGCATATAGATGGCTGTTTGCAAGCTTTAAAGATCCTAGTCCCTACTAGCCAAAGTAGGGTGTGGAACAATGGTTTTGCCTAGTATGTTATGCCAATTGAGATTGATGTCCCCTGCGACCATGGTCCCAAGCCCACAGGTCCAACTACTTGCTCCCTCCAGGTAGAAATATGACCCTGAATATATCCCTCCTGAATTTAGAGTCCATCTAAAGAATAGATTTGATGCATTGAATACCAATGACTGAAAACCAGAACTGTGGGATGATATCAAGAACATCATCCAGGAAGAAAGAAAGAAGGCATTAAAAAGATGAGAAAGAAAGAAAAGACCAAAATGGATGTCAGAAGAGACTCTGAAGCTTGCCCTTGTACAGAGAGTCGCTAAAGCAAATGGAAGAAATAACAAGATAAAAGAGCTAAACAGATGATTTCCAAGAGCAGCTTGAGCAGATAAAGCCAATTACTATAATGAAATGTACCAAAACCTGGAGTTAGAAAAGCAAAAGGGGAGAACACACTCGGCATTTCTCAAGCTGAAAGAACTGAGGAAAAAATTTAAGCCTCAGGTTGCAATATTGAAAGATTCTATGGGCAAAATATTGAATGATGCAGGAAACATCAAAAGAAGATGTTAGGAATACACTGAATCATTGTACCAAAAAGAACTTGTCGATCTACATCCATTTCAGGAGGTGGCATATGATCAAGAACCGATGGTATTGTAGGAAGAAGTTAAAGCTTCACTGAAAGAATTGGCAAAGAACAAGCCTCCAGGAATTGGTGAAATGCCCATTGACATGTTTCAGCAAGTGGATGCCCCTCTGGAGGCACACACTTGTTTATGCTAAGAGATTTGGATGACAGTTACCTGGCCAACTGACTGTAAGAAGTCTGTATTTGTACCCATTTCAAAGAAAGGTGATCCCACAGAATGTGGAAATTATTGAATAATATCATTAATATTGCATGCAAGTAAAATCTTACTGAAGATAATTCAAAAACGGTTGCAGCAGTGTATTGACAGGGAACTTCCAGATATGCAAGCTGGATTCAGAAGATGATGTGGAACAAGGGATATCATTGCTAATGTCAGATGGATCTTGGCTCAAAGCAAAGAATACCAGAAAGATGTTTACTTGTGTTTTCTTGACTATGCAAAATCATTTGATTGTGTGGCTCATAACAAATTATGGGTAATATTGAGAAGAACAGGAGTTCCAGAACACTTAATTGTACTCATGAGGAACCTGTACATAGACCAGGAGGCTGTCATTCTAACGGAACAAGGGACACTGCATGGTTTAAAATCAGGAAGGGACTGTGTCAGGGTTGTATCTTTTCACTGTACTTATTCAATCCATATGCTGAGCAAAAAATCCGAGAAGCTGGACTACATGAAGAAGGGCATGGCATCAGGATTGGAAGAAGACTCATTAACAACCTGTGATACACAGATGACACAACTTTGCTTGCTGAAAGTGAGGATGACTTGAAGCACTTACTGATGAAGATTAAAGAATACAGTCTGCAGTATGGATTGCATCTCGATATAAAGAAAACAAAAATCCTCACAACTGGACCTATCAGCAGCATCATGATAAATGGAGATAAAATTGAAGTTGTCAAAGACTTCACATTGCTTGGTTCTACAATTGATGCCAATGGAAGCAGCACTCAGGGCATCAGATGACATATAGCACTGAGCTGCAAAGGACCTCTTTCAAGTGCTGAAGAGCAAAGATGTCTCCTCAAAGACTAAGATGTGCCTGACACAAGCCATGGTATTTTCAATCACCTCATATGCATGTGAGAGCTGGACAACGAATAAGGAAGACTGAAGAAGAATTGATGCTTTTAAGTTGTGGGGCTGGTGAAGAATGCTGAAAGTACCATGGACTGCTAGAAGATCTAACAAACCTGTCTTGGAGGAAGTAAAGCCAGAATGCTCCTTGGAAGTGAGAATGGCCAGACTTTGTTTCACCTACTTTGGTCATGTTGTCAGAAGGGACCATTCCCTGGAGGAGGATGTAGTGCTTGGTAAGGTGGATGGTCGACAAAAGAGGGGAAAGCCCTCAACAAGATGGATTGACACAGTAGCTATGGTGATAGGCTCAAGTATAGCAAGGATTGTGGAGCTGGCACAGGACCAGGCAGTGTTTTGTTCTAATGTGCATAGGGCCTCCATGAGTTGGAGATGACTCAATGCCACCTAACTGGGTAGCTGGCTGTGACCAAGAAGTGGCTACAACATTGTCCCTTGTCAGCTCTACTATATACCTAGAAATTCTTACAGAACATATAAATACACTTGTAGAAACATTGTCTGCCAATGATATATATGGTCATGGGCACATTCCCCTTTGCATAGATCTACCTAATCATTCAGCCTGTCCACCCATCTATCCACCCATACATCAATGTTTGCCATTACTGACATTGCAGTGCTGCATGTGCATAAGGGTTCATCTTTGTTGTCTGCATCTCCCATGCACCTATGCCTTCCTCTTTCTCAGTGCACATTTTGTACATTGCCCTACTCTTCACCCTAATCAATACTTGTCTCTACCTGCCTAGCAGTGTTCCCTCTCCTCCCTGCCCACCCCTGGTAACCAACAAATAAAATATCCTTCAATATATAAACCTTTCCTTGATATTTTACAATAACAAACTAATACAATATTTGTCCTCCTGTGATTAACTTATTTCACTCAGCATAATGTCCTCCAAGTTCATCCATATTATGGGGTGTTTTGCAGTTTCTACATTATCCTTTAGGGTTGCATAGTATTCCACTGTGTGTACATACCATAGTTTGGTTATCCACTCTTCTGTTGATGGGCATCTAGGTTATTTCCATCTTTTTGCTATCATAAATAATGCTGCAATGAACATGGGGGATGCATATATCTGTTCTTGTCCTGGCTCTCACTTCTTCAGGATATATACCTAGTAATGGAATGGCTGGGTCAAACGGTATTTCTACTTACAATTTTTTGAGGAGTTACCATATTGCTTTCTATATTGATTCTATCATTTTACAGTCCCACCAGCAATGTATGAGAGTTCCAATCTCTCCACATCCTTGTCAGCATTTGTTATTTTCTGTCTTGTTGAACTTTGCTACTAGTGCTAGGGGGAGATGGTATTTCATGGTTGTTTTGATTTGCATCTCTCTAATGGCTAATGATCATGAACAGTCCTTCATGTGTTTTTTGGCTGCCTAAATATCCTCTTTGGTGAAGTGTCTATTCATGTCTTCTGTGCATTTGTTAATCAGATTGTTTGTCTTTTTGTTATTGAGGTGTTGGAGTTTTCCATAAATTTCAGAGATAAGTCCCTTGTCAGATATACTGTAGACAAATTTTTTTCCAAATCTGGAGGTTCTCTTTTTACTGTTTTGGAGAAGTCTTTTGAAGCACATAAAAATTTATTATTTAGAAGGTCCCTTTCATCTGGTTTATATCCTGCTGTTTGTGCACTTTGCGTTATGCTTGATAGTCTATTTATATTCCAAAAGCAAACTCACTGCAATCAAATCAGTTCTGACACATAGAGACCCCTCCTTGGGCTTCCAAGGCAGTATCTCTATGGAAGTAGATTGCCCAACCTTCCTTCAGAGGAGTCACTAGGGTTTTGAACTGCCAGCCTTCTGATTAGCAGTCAAATGCCTTAGTCACTATGCCACCAGAGCTCCCATGTTATGTTATGTGCCGTCAAGTCAGCCCCAACTCATAGTGACCCCTCCTTGGGTTTCCAAGGCAGAAGTAGGTTGGTCCAACCTTCCTTCCAAGGAGTGGCTGGTGGGTTTGAACCACCAGCCTTCTGGTTAGCAGTCAAGTGCCTTAGGCACTATGCTATCAGAGAAGTGCTCCCATATATATATTTAAAATAGCTACCAACAAAATAAAATACTCGGGAATAAATCTCACTAATGACAAAAAAGACCTGGACAAAGAAAACTACAAAACACTACTTCAAGAAACCATAAAAAATCTACATAAATGGAAGAACATACCATGCTCATGGATAGGAAGATTGATCATTGTAGAAATGTCAATTCTACCCAAAGAAATCTATACATTCAATGCAATCTCAATCCAGATCCCATCAAAATCCTTTAAGTATACGGAAAAACCAATCACTAACTTTATATGGAAAGGAAAGAGACTTCGAATAAGCAAATCACTATTGAAGAAGAACAAAGTAGAAGGTCTCACACTCCCGGATCTCAAAACCTACTCTACAGCCACAGTAGTCAAAACTGCCTGGTATTGGTACAATGACAGACACATAGACCAGTGGAATAGAATTAAGAACCCAGAAACTGATACATCAACCTGATGGTCAGGTGATCTTTGATAAAGGGCTGAACTCCATTAAATAGGGGAAGAGATTGTCTGTTTAACAAATTATGCTGGCAAAACTGGATATCCATTTGCAGAAAAATGAAACAAGATCCGTACCTCACACCATACACAAAAACTAACTCTAAAAGAGTTAAATGTGAAATATAAAACTGTAAAGTTCCTCAAGGAATGGTTCTTCTCTGAATGTTTGGTGGAATTATCTGATGAAGCCAGCTGGGGCAGGACATTTTTCTTAGTAATTGTATTTTATGACTTGTTCAATTTCTTCTTTTGTTATGGGTCTGTTCAACTTTTCCACCCCAGTCTGTGTTAGTTTAGGTAAGTAGTGTGTTTCTAGAAATTTGTTCATTTCTCCCAGATTTTCAAATTTGTTGGAGTACAATTCTTCATAGTATCCTGATATTATCTTTTTTATTTCAGTTGGTTCTGTTCTGATGTTGCCCAGTTCATTTCTTATTTGTGTTATGTGTATTCTCTCCTTCTTTTCCTTTTTTATATTTGCCAGTGGTTTGTCCATTTTATTAATCTCTTCAAAAAACCAACTTCTGGTCTTGTTGATCTTTTCTATTGTCTTTCTATTTTCTGCTCATTTATTTCTGCTCGAATCTTCATTATTTCCTTTCTTCTGTTGACTGCAGGCTTTTCTTGCTGTTCTTTTTCTAATTTTTGGAGATGTTGGTTTAAGGTGTTGATGTTGGTTCTTTTTTCTTTTTTGATGTGTGCATTTATTGCTAGAAATTGGCCTCTGATCACTGCTTTTGCTGTGTCTCAAAGATTTTGATATATTATGTTCTCATTCTTGTTTGCTTCAAGGAATATTTTTATTTCATTTTTTTATTTCTTCCATTACCCAGTTGTTCTTAAGGAGGGTGTTGTTCAGTTTCCAGTGTTTGCTCTTTTTTCTGTTTATCTTCCTATTGTTAATTTCTAATTTTATAGCATTGTGATCTGAGTAGATGCCTTGCAGTATTTCAATGTTTTAAATTTATTAAGGCTTGCTTTATGGCCTAACATATAGTCTATCCTGGAGAATGTTCCATGTGCATTGGAAAAAAATATACATATTGTGCTGTTGTTGGGTGAAGTGCTCTGTAGATGTCTATAAGATCAAGTTGGTGGATTGTATTGTTTAGTTATTCTCTGTCTGTGTTGAAATTTCTTTGCAGTTGTTCTATCTTTCATTGAAAGTGTTGTATTAAAATCTCCTAGTATGCCACCAGAGCTCCTTTTTTAAGGGTTTTTTTTTTTTTTGTTAGATTACGATGACTTTGGAGTCATCTTTTTGTGTTTTCAATTCTATTAAAGTCTGATTTATGTATTTTGGGGCTCTTTCATTGGGTCTATAGATTTTTATTATACCTTCTTGTTTGATTGATCCTTTAATTATTATATAATGTCCTTCCTTGTCTCTTTTGTGGTTTTTGTCTTAAAGCCAATTTCATCAGAAATTAAAATGTTGCCACTCCTGGTCTTTTTTGGTTGCCATTTGCTTGACATTTGTTTCCAACCTTTGATTTTTAGTCTATTTTTTCTTTGTCTCTTGTACACAGTATATTGATGGGTTATGTTTTCTTTTCCATTCTGCAACTCCTCGTCTCTTGAGTGGTGCATTTAATCCATTTACATTCAGCATAGTTATTGACAACTATGAATTGGTTGCTGTCATTTTGTTATATGTTTTTTCATGGTGTTTCTGGTTTCTTTGTTCCATATTATTTTCTGTGCTGAGCTCATTTTGTTTATGAATTGTGTTACTGTTTCCTTTGTTACTGTTGTTTTAGTATTTTCTAAATATTTGTGCCTGTCCTTTTTTTTTTTATTGTGATGTGAAGGTTTATCATTTTTCTTTGAGGTTAGCCTGTGATTTATAATTTTCTCCTAAGTTTACAGTAGTCCATTCTAACTTGCAACTCTCTTGACTTCCTTACTATTTAGAAGTTCTGTAACTACAAAGTATTTTTCCTCTTTTTGGTTTGTAGTTGTCCTCATTTGTCAATTGATGTCTCTGGTTTCCTGTTTACAATCTTGTGAGCTCATTTTACATTGAATACTTCCATAACGGGTTGGTTTCTGGGTTATGTTAACATGTGTATTAATGGTTGGTTGTTGTTTGCTGTTATTGGTTTTCTGTTCAAAAGACTCCCTTTAGTATCTCTTGTAAAATTGGTATGGTTTTTACAAATTCCCTTAATTTCTGCTTATCTGGAAATCTCCTAATTTCACTATCAATTTGAGGGACAATTTTGCTGGGTATATAATTCTTGCTTGGAAATTTTTGTCTTTCAGGGTTTTTTATATACCATACCATAGCCTTCTCACCTACAAAGTTTCTGCTGAGAAATCAGAGCTTAGTTTTATTGGTTACCCTTTATAGGTAACCTTTTGTTTTTCCCATGCTGCTTTCAGGATTCTTTCTTTGTCTTTGGTTTGGTGAGTTTGATTATGATATGTCATGGTGATATTCTTTTGGGGGTCTATCTAGTTTGGAGTTCATTGGACTTCCTGAATGGGTATATTTTCATCTTTCATCACATCAGAAAAGTTCTCTTTCAACAAATCTTGGACAATTTTCTCAGTGGTTTTATTTTTCTCTTCCTATTCTGGAATTCTGATTCATGTAGGCTATTCCTTTTAATGGCATCCGACAGGAATCTTAGGCTTTCTACATTTTATTTGATCTTTTTTCCGATTGATCCCTTTCCAAAGACTTATTTTGGTATTTTTCTTCAATCTCTTGAGTTCTGTCTTCCTTTGATTCAATTCTACTCCTTTGCCCTTTCAATGTGTTATCTATTTCTGAAAATTTAGCATTAATCTTCTGGATTTCTATCTGTAGATTTTGTATACTTACTAATTTTTCATTTATCTTGTCATTTTGTTTTGTATTTTCTTCCAAAATTGTTCTAGGGCTTTGTCTGTGTTTTCCTTAACTGTGTCAATATTTTCCTTGATCTGTCTCTCAATCCATTAGTTGTTGTTATTGTTGTTATGTGCCGTCAAGTTGGACTCAACTCATAGCAACCCCTCCTTGGGTTCTGAGGCAGTATTACTACAGAAGTAGATTGCTCCATCGTCCTTTCAAGGAGTGGCTGGTGGGTTTGAACCACCAGCCTTTTGGTTAGCAGTCAAGTGCCTTAGGCACTACACTACCAGAGGTACCTAAATATAATTCTTTTGAATTCTTTGAGGTACAGTTTATAAATCACTGGGCAGCATGATCTCTCAGGTTCCTTTGAGCCCTACACTTCTACAATTCTTACTCAAAACAAAACAAAAAACTATTTTTATATGAACTGTTGTCATGGAGTATAATAGAATAGTTACCAATGTTAGTTCAAATACTGCCTCTGCAACTTTGTAGATATATGATGTTAAAGAAGTTTCTGTGTCTATTTCCTCATGTAGAAAAGGGAGGATAATTGTCCTTATCTCACAAAGATGTTGTGATGATTGAATTAACTTAAAACATACATACCATTTAGAAGAGTGTCTGGTACTTAGTAAGCCCCATTTTTTCTACCAACTCAGGCTTCCTCAAACTCAATTGATATAATTAAAATTTGAACCTAAATTCAGGGTGCTAATTTGTTCTGTATTTAATATTTTTCCATCTTTGTATGTACCCAGCATTCAAGGTTCAGGCTCAAGATAATTTTAAATCTTGATTCCCTTTCTTTTTCCCTTAGTTTTCTCCCCCAGGACTCTGGGAACTGAATATTTGGTTTAGGAAAGCTCCTGTGTCATCATCTAGGTCACTGGTTTCTTCCCAAAGATGAGATTTGACTTTACTATGTGGCGACAATGAATGCTACAGCCAGGAAGAAAACAGTATTTAGCCAGCATATATGTAAATACCATAAATGTAATCTTCAGGTAAAACTTAGGAAGTGCCAATTTGGATGTCCAGAGGTCAGACAATATAAACATTAAGGTAGAAATTAGCACATTATTTTTCACAGTTAATTAAAGGTATAAAGATTTTCAAAGCTATTAATCACCTAAACTTAGAAGTAGCCCAGTCAATTTGGGTCTTGCCTGGAAACCAATGAAAATTTCAGAACTAGAGTAGATTTCATGCCGGTAGCCACAAAATCTCAAGAAAATGTTAAGAGTATAAATGAGCTTTTGCTTCTTTCCCAGGCTCCATTCAATTCAAAAACCCTTTCTTCGCACCTATGAGAGAACCCTCAAATTTCTAACATGCCTCAGAGCATTTTTCACAGCCTTTATCCAACTGCCTCTTTCACCAATATTCCAGTCACAGAAAATGTGTTTCTCCTTTCCATGAATTTACCATATTCTTTTATACTTGGGCTCTTTCCTTTGCTATTCCTTTGGTCTATTAATATTTCCTTCCTTTCTCCCTGTCACAAACTTTCATTCATTCTTATGGACCCTGCCAAAATGTCACCTCTTCTGTGAAATTAACTCCAATTCTCAAACCATCACTCCTTCCTCTGAGCATCCCATTAGACTCTGCAATTCCTCTTTATAGTCCTCACAACATTGTATTGTGATCAATTGTTTCTGGGTGTGCTTCATTGGTCATAGCTAGTTAGCTAGGAGGCATTGTAGGATACCATAGCTAACCCCATCAATTTCAGGCACACTGTAGAACTTAGAGAAATTTAGAACAAGTGGATATGATTCAGGTTAAATAGGCATCTTAGGGATATTACAGAACTTATCTACTTTGTGGGGCATTGTTTCTGTGGGGAAATATGAACAATGCTCTAACTACTAGAATTTCAAATGAACTTTATAAATACAATCTTATCATTGATTCATTCATTCAACAAATATTTATTGAGTGCTTAAGGAGCTCTGCAGGTATAGTGGATAAGGCATTTGGCTGCTAAACAGAAGATCAGTGGTTCAAACCCATCAGCCACTCTGCAGAAGCAAGATGGAGCAATCTACTTCTGTAAAGATTTACAACATCAGAAACCAAATAGGGGTCACTATGAGTCAGAATTGACTCTATGGCAGTGAGTTTAAAGGATTATTTAGTTTTACTATAGATCAGGCATTGTTTTAGCCACAAAAGATACTATGGTAACCAAGTCAGTCAAATATCTTGCTTACATTCTAGTGGGAAAGATAAAATAAATAAGACAAAATAAGTAAAACATACTTTGTTAAAAAGTCATAATACATACCCACCGCCATTGAGTTGATTCCTACTCATAGTGACATCCATTGAGTTTCTGAGGAGGTAAATCTTTCTGGAAGTAGATTGCCTGGTCTTCTCTTCATGGAGTGGCTGGTGGGTTTGAACTGCCAACCTTCTGGTTAACAGTCAAATGCCTTAGCATTTGCACCACCAGAACTCCTTAAAAAGTCATAATGGTAAAGAGGAAAAAGAAATCACAGTAAAGGGATTGGAAATGTCTGGGGAAGGGTTGGAATTTTAGATAAGGTAATCAGGGAACATCTTTCTGAGATGGTGGCATTACAGTAAAGATAACAAGGAAGTAGATGCCTGAGATTTGTGAACAGCTGAGAAAACAGTATGCCAGGTAGAGGAAACAGCAAATCAAAAATCTAGAAGGGGAAGACAGCAGGGTATATTCAGGGGCAGTTGGGAGGCAATGCAGTTGAAGTGGGGAAAACAAGGGTGACAAGCAAGATAATTAGAAGCCAGATCAGACAGAGAACTTAGTGGGTGGCATGAGGACTTTTGATTTTAGTCTGATGAGGTGGGAAGTCAATGGAGAATAATAAGCAGAAGAGTGACCTTACCTGATATACATTTTCATAGAATCCTCTGGATGCTATGATAAGACTAGGCTGGAAGGAAGAGTGGCAATAAGAGAATCAGAACACAAGGTAGCTAACTACTATAATGATGCAGTCAAGTGATGAAGTGGTGAAAAGTGGTCAAATTTTGGATGAATTTGTCAAGGTTTTCTGATGGACTAGATGAAAGGAGAGATAGAGAAGAGTTAAGGGTGTATATCAAAGCTTTTATAGATAGATAGATAGATATCTCTGAGGAAATTTAAAGAATAAAGTTGCCTTAACTGAAATGGAGTGAAGGATAAAAGAAACTAGTCTGGAGAATGATCCAGAGCTTAGCTTTAGCAATGATAAATTTGATGGTAAACAACAACAATAACAGAAACTAGTGGTACATGTGGGAGCTCTGGTAGCATAGTGCCTAAGGCACTTGAGTGCTAACCAGAAGGCTGGCGGTTCAAAGGTTGGGCAATCTATTTCTGTAGAGAGACTGCCTCAGAAACACAAGGAGGGGTCACTGTGAGTCGGATCCAACTCCATGGCAGTGGTTGTGCGGCATTGTTTTGTACCTATAGTTGTCCCATTTTGGAGTGAGTTGTCCATTATATTAATGAGATAGGATTATTGTTGTGTGTATCATGAGTTACTGTTTTACTAGTTGGTGTGACTCAAGTCATGATCCTTAGTTTCCTTGAGAGCATGGTCTACATGCAATATATATGAATGCTTTGGCAAAGGTCTGTCTCTTGCTTTGGATCCTGCATCTGGTTTGTCATCATTTGACCTATAATTCTTCAGACTTGAGCCAACAGCCTACCATCTGACCTGATTTGCCAGCTTCTGCAACCTTATGGACCAACAGCCTGTCATTTTACCTGCTGATTTGGGTTTGCCAGCCCCTGCAACCACATGAGTGAGGGGAATCCTCCAGACTTATGCCTGACTCACAGATTTGGGACTTGCCATCCTCCATGACCATGTGAGTCATTTCTTTGGCAGTGTATGAGTATATGAGACATTGCACTGAATTATGGAACCCTAAGGTGGGAAGTTACTCGTTGCTATCATCGAAGAACAGTCACCTTGTCCATTTTTTTTTTATCTTGGAGTATTGATACTTTTGATTTTTCACTCCCTACTCCCCAATCAAGTAACCGGGAGCGAGGTAAGCACGGGCGGGCTTGTGCTTACTCACTGATCTGCACTGAACACTTTCCCTTGTTACCCTCCCGAGAGGGACCGGGTCTCCGGGAGCAAGGTAAGCATGGG
>NW_006921630.1:2463334-2464635 GCF_000298275.1 Orycteropus afer afer
AATAATGGGCTCAAGTATAGCAGGGATTGTGGGGCTGGCGCGGGATCGGGCAGTGTTTCGTTCTGCTGTGCATGGGGTCGCTATGAGTTGGAAACAACTCGACGGCACTTAACAGCAACAACAACAAAGGTGGGAGAAAGACTACTGAGGGGAGGAGGAGTAGTTGATGTTAGAGATGATGAAGTGGTACAGCAGTTTGGAAAAGTTGGACATTTGGAACATCTTTAACCTCCACCTCATAAGGACCAGCCTTGTGCTGATCTTTCTAAAAGAAATTATTAATGCATCTGTCTATAGTTACTTCATAGGTGAACTAATCTAGATTCATGGTTTTAAACAGCGTGGTAGTTAAGTTGTGTGTCAATTTGGCTTGGTCTGGTTTTGAGTGACTGGGCAGCTGGATGTAGTTATTCCCCATGACAAGTCTGGTAATCAACTCCATTGTGGAATCTACTGGAACAGCTGAGTAGCTGCCTTAGGGATGTGGTCTGCTTCCAGTCTATAAGAAGAAACTTTGAGGAAGGTCACATGTTTTTGCATACTTGGATCCTGCCTAGAGCCAAGTCTTCACCTCAATGGCCTGCTCTGTTGTCTGCCAATGTTAGGATTGTTCCTGGACTTGAACCAGTGGCCTTCTGGGTTGTTTGATAAGTTTGGGACTGTGCCATTTTATTTGTTGACCTTGGGCTGTCAGCTTCAGCAGCCAGCAGCTGCATGAGTTATGAGAAGTGTCTAGCTCTGGGGGCTGGGACTAAGAGGCAGAGCTGAAGCCCAAAGTTGAGGGGTTTTCATCCAGCCACTAGAGCTGGCACTTTGAACTCAGACTTCTAGCCTCCTAAACTGTAACAGAATATGTCGCTGTTTGCTGAAACCAAAACAAACCAGGCTTACTGCTGTCGAGTCATTTCCAACTCATAGTGACCCCTCCTTGGGTTTCTGAGGTGGTATCTCTACAGAAGTAGATTCCCCAATCTTCCTTCTGAGGAGTGGCTGGTGGGTTTGAACCACCAGTCTTCTGGTTAGCAGTCAAATGTCTTAGGCACTACATTTGTTAAAGTCATCCCATTTGTGGTATGTCTGTTAGAGTGGCACTAGAGGGCCAAAACAAATAGCATCTCTGTGCTGATGACACCCATTCATATATACAACCCAGATGTCTTTCTTGATTGAGACCCGTCTATCCTACTGCCTACTTGACATGTACCACTGTTGTTATGTACCGTCAAGTCAGACCCGACTCATAGTGACCCCTCCTTGGGTTTCCGAGGCAGTATCACTACAGAAGTAGATTGCCCCCTCTT
>NW_006921630.1:2464870-2481968 GCF_000298275.1 Orycteropus afer afer
CCTTCCAAGGAGTGGCTGGTGGGTTTGAACCGCCAGCCTTCTGGTTAGCAGTCAAGTGCCTTAGGCACTATGCTACCAGAGCTCCTAACTATAGGTATAGAAGCTAGGATTTATATCACAAAATAGAGGACGATGGCCAGAAGGGCCATATTAAGTAATTCACTGCACTGTAATAGAATGAAAGAGGAGGTTGAAGGACTAAGCCCTGGAGTACTGTAATACTGAGTAGATGTGGAAATGAGGAGAAATCAGTAAAAATAGATTGAAAAGGAGCTTCCAGAAATGTAGGAGAAAAACTAGGCAGCTGTATTGGCTGAAAAGCCAAGAGGAGAAAGGGTTTTACCTAGAAGGGGGTAACCAAGTGAGTCAAGTGCTGCTGAGATTTCCAGGAAGATGAAGACTGAAAGTCACCATTGGATTTAGCAACATGGAAATCAAGGGTGACCTTGACAAGAGCAGTCTCCATAGACTAGTTCAATGAAGGCCTGATTAAGACTGATTCAGGTGAGAATGGGAGGTGAAAATATGTGAGTAAGGATCACAATGTTGTGTGTGTGTGTTTGTATCAACCTATAGATTAGTGTTTGGTATTACTAATAATGCAATATTGTGTATGCAATAGTGTTTGCCTTTATTGTCCACACCTGTTGTGCACCTCTCCATGTCTAAGGATCACAATTTTAAGATATTTTATAGTGTAGGGAAGGAGAGAATAAAGAGGTAACTAGAATGAAAATTAGGGTCAAGAAAGGTTCTCTTTTCCTTTCTTCTTTGCTTCTGTTTTGTTCTTCCTCTTTTCTTTCTAGATGGGATAAACAATGGACTATTTGTATGCTTTCAAGAATATCAGTAGAGAGAGAGAAAATTAATAACTGGGGAGGGGAGAAGGAATTGCTAGAGTAATAGTCTTGAGCAAGCTTTAGGGAATATAGTTGCATAGGGTATATATGGACAAGATATGGACAATGGTCAGATATTGGAAAGGCCACATAAACAAGTTGTCAACTGAGCATGCGGAATGAAGGCAGGGATTAGGGCTATGGGCTGAAGGCTGAGACCAAGTTGTGAGCATCCAGGCTACAAACAAGTAAGCAGGAGAACCGAGTCAGAGGAACAATGTAGGCTATAGCCAGGAGGTTACTGTGAAGTCAAAGCAAAGAGAACAAGGAAACATATACTGCAGGACCAATGATGTACAAGAACACTATGATATATTAAGGATTCTGAGGAGCTTTCTGAGCATTTTTCTCCTCTGACTTCTGAATCTAATCACAAATAAATCCTTTTTAAGAAATTACCTTATTATTTTAATAAAGAGTGATATTTTTATACAAAACGTATTACTTAAGGTATAATGACAGCAACAACAGCAGTATACTAAGAGCTCTCAAATTCAACTGGCTATTCCAGAAAGTTTTCCTCAATTGTCCTATGGTCCAAACCTACAGAAGAAATCACACAGTGATAAATACCAGGGTGGCAGATTGTGTTCATGAAGACATGTTCAATTTCCTGGGAACTCTCCTTACTATCTTCTCTAGTCTCCATGTATCTATTTGGAGTCATGTGACAGTGAAATGGTGGCATTTCAAGGAGAAAACCGTCCAGATCCTGAGTGATTGAATCCCTGAAAGACAGCACAGGAGTGATAGCCAACCTTCATCAGACTCTGATCACAGCAAGAAACAAGTCTTTGTTGTAGTCAGTTGCTGATGCTTTTTTTTTTCCCCAGCAGTATAGCCTAATATGACCCTGACTAAAATATAGATATAACAACATAGTGGAAGTAACTAGTTGGCCTATAAAGTCCAATCTTTTAAGTCATAGCAAACATCACAGATGCTTAAATAACAAGTTCCCCTAGGATATGAAGCATAATTTGATGCACAGCAATTTGATCTTCACACAGCACATCTGTTTTTCAGAAATACATCTGTGTAAATTGAGTTACTCTATAATGATATCGTATTTGCATCTGAGGAACTAGCAAGACAAGTGACAGCAGGTTAAATAAAATGAGCCTAGGTCTGTCTTGATGCACTTCCCAAGCTTCTGTGGTAACAAACATAAACACTCTGTAGGTAATTAGATTCTAAATTCTTCTTAGCTATAATGATCCAGGTGTTATTAGAATTATGTTTTTTTTTAAATATATTTTTCTTACATAAGGTTGCAGTATATGATTTTTGTTCTTTTAAAATTAAAGCTCTGCACAGTGAATAATGTACTTGATATAGATGTTCAAATCTTTCCAGAACCCCCCCAACTCAGCTGAGAGAGCTCATCTAGCTGATTCAGGCCCTTGTGTTGCCTTATAAAATACTGTCCCCAAAGAATCCTTTATAGCCACTCAGAACCAGCATAGAGTCAGTTATTAAGGTTTCCACCTGTATTGCTCAGTCTGCACTTTCCACCTTAGCACTGTCCCTATTAATCTGCTCAGTAGCCACTTTGCTATTTTTGATGCTGGAGTATGGATTGTTGAGTTTTGTTTGGATTTTCTTTGGTCACTTAACATTGGTGTAGAACAGAAATGGTAGCAGCAGAGAGAGGTTTGGGTGTAGACCAAGCTACCAGGCCCAGATGTTGAACAGAATGCACTGTGATGTGCCCTGCATCATCAACCTCTTATTGAAAGTACTTTCTACTTCATTGATAAAATGACAGGATTTATTAACCAGAATTTATCTCTACTGGCTCTTTTATCACTGGCAATAAGTTTCCATAACAGCATCAGTGTTGCAAATATTTGTTAAAGGCTTAAACAGTTTCAAATGTGTGCTCCTTTATTTAATTTACAGCTGTTTCTGAAAATGCACCATTCAGTGTTAGATAAAACAGCTTATGGCTCCTGTCATATTTCATATTTTGTTTTATGCTTTGGTAGATTTCATGATGATCTCTTTTTAACCAACAAAATTTATTTTAGGAAAGAAGATATATTTTCTTTAAATAATCAGACCACTGAAAGGTTCTTATATTGTGAAAACTTTTCACAGGACTACCTATCAACCCACCACCTGTCTGTCAGTTTGTTGTACTGTGGTGGCTTGTGTGTTGCTGTAACACTGAAACTATGCCACTTGTATTTCAAATGCCAGCAGGGTCACCCATGGTAGACAAGTTTCACCAGAATTTCAAGATTAAAACAGATTAAGACAGGCCTGGAGAGCTACTTCAAAAATTAGCCAAAGAAAACCTTAAGGGCAACAACAGAACATTGTGTGACTCACTTACTTTGGACACATGATTGTGGGGGATCAATCTCTTACTAGTGGAAGATATCATGTGTGGTGAAGTACTGGACTTTCTTAGTTCTCTAGTGCTGCTATCACAGAAATACCACAAATGGGGATGGCTTTAACAAACAGGAATTTATTCTCCTATAGTTTAGGAGGCTAGAAGTCTGAATTCAGAGTGCCAGCTCTAAGGACCAGGTGAAAGCCCCTTGACCTTTGGCTTCAGCTCTGCCTCTTTTTTCCAGGTCCACTGGAGCATATCCTAACTCAGACAGCTGCTGGCTGATGAGGTTAGTGAATCAAAGTTCAGCAGGTAAAATGGTCCAATCCCAAGATCGGTAGGCAAAACAGCAGGTTTTGAAGTCCAGGAACTGAAAATGAAGTCTTGGCCAAATGCAGAATCCAGATGTGCCAAAAAGCTAGAGATCTTTCTCAAAACTTTTCCATATATATTGGAAGCAGGCCACATCCCAAAGTCAACTAATTAGCTACTCACAACAGATTCCACCATGAAAGTGATTACAATCTCAACATGGGGAAAAACTATATCCAGCTGCCCAGCCACTCAAAACCAAGGCCCAGTCAGGTTGACACCAATCTTAATTACCCCAAGTACCAACAAGGGCAAAGAAGACCTTTGGTGAGGTAAATACAATAGACTTCCTTTTCCTCTTGAATTTTCTGAATTATGTTTGACAGTTGAAACAAAATTATAACAGCCTAATATGGTTTAACGGAGTTCTAAAAGTCCTATCAGGAACAATAAGGCAAGAAAAAGAAATAAAAGGCATACAGATCTGAAAGAAAGAAATACAACTGTCCCTATTGCAGGTAACATGATTGTCTCTATAGAAAATTTTAAAAAATATACAACATAAAAATAAAATGCCTAGAACTATATTATGCTAGGTAAAGTGGATGGTCAGTGAAAAAGAGGAAGACCCTCAACAAGACGGATTGACACAGTGGTTGCAAAGATGAGCTCAAGTAGTAACGAGTGTGAAGATGGGGCAGGAGACCAGGCAGTGTTTCGTTCTGTAGTATACAGAGTTGTTATAAGTAGAAAGCAACTCGATAGCACCTAGCAGCAACAACAACACTATTAAGTGAGTTCAGCAAGGTCAGAGGATACAGATAAACATATAAAATTCAATCATATGTCTATATACTGGCAATGAACATTTGGACACTGAAGTTGAAAATGCAATACCATTTATAATTACTCAAAATATTATTTATTTGTAAATCTAGCCAAATATGTGCAGAATGTGTATGCCTAAAAATGATGATGAAAGAAAACAAAGAAGACCTAAATAAATAGAGAAGTAGATTATGTTCATGGATTGAGGACTCAACAAAGTAAAGAAGTCTATTCTCTCCAAATTGATATACAGGTTTACTGTAAATTTTATCAAAATCCCAGCAAGATATTTGTAGATATAGATGAGATTATTCCAAAATGTGTATGAAAAGGAACTAGAAATACCGAGAAATAATCCTGAATAAGAATAAAATGAGAGGAGTCATTCTAATTAATTTTAAGACTTAGAATGATGAAGATTATTAATGAAGACTGTGATATTCAAGGTGTTCTGCCAAATGGAAGAATAGGCAGACAAGCTACACAGACCCTCTGCAATAAAACAATGTGAAACCAATTGAAACTGATACAGAAAATGATCCTGGAATCTTGAGCTTTGAAAGCAAGGCTAAAGAAGTGGATTAAATACATACTAGTAGAAGAACCTGAATGAAAACAATGTGTAAGGAGACAAATGGAGCTGCAGACTGCCAACAGTCCTGAGGGCATAGCCATTTTGATTATATCCTGGCAGCAACCTAAGAATTGGCTCTACTCACTAAAGACTGCATGGGCAAGGACTATGTTGCTGCTAATAACCAGAAAGGAAAACAGTGAAGGAGGAGACAGACTTGTGAACTGCCACTAACTGTCCTGAGGGTGCAGTCATTTTGAATATTTGAAAATGGAGGTCATGACCATTTTGAATATATACAAGTGACATTCTTACCTGGACAGCAACATAGGAGTGGGCTCTGCTTTCTGAGGATAGAATGGGCAGCTGCACTGGAGGCTGATGACTGGAAATATGCAATATTCCCCTTGTTACTCTTATATACCACATACTTTTGCTGAACAGAGATGTGGTCATCCCCTGACCATACCAACCTTCTTGACCACAGGAATTCCATTCTGGTCTGTGCCCTAGATAGGGCCTGGGTGCTGTGCTGTATCCCCAGAGTTTTGTTTTTTATTGTTTGTTTTAAATTATTCTTTTTATCTTCCTCCTTTCTTCCTCCCCCTCCCCTTTGCTGACTCTGGTTATTGCTTTATTCATTTCTCTTCTTGTTTCCTGATTACCATTTTCTTCCTTTCTTTTGGTTCTTCTCATTCCTTGTTTTCCTTTTTGCAGTTTTCCCATTTTTCCTTACTGTTCTTTCACTCGTGGACTTTTCTCTCATTCCTCCTTCCGCAGATATTGTGGCTCTTTATTTTATTCCCTTTTCTTCCCCCCCCCCTTTTTCTCATTATCTTTCTTTTCTCCTTTTTTAAAAATATATTTTGAATTTTTTTCTCATTTACTACATTACATTTTTCCTGTTTATTTATGAGGTTTGTGGTTTTTATTTTTCTCTTCCTTTTTTTTTTTTTTTTTTGTCTGAGTGGAAGACAGCAACTGTTTCAACACAATTGACCATACCTGCACCTCTTGCCACCCCACCCACTGAGTGAGGGCCAACACTTGCTTTTGCACCAACTGGCCAATGATAGACAGCAGCCAATACCCATTCAACTCACCCTCACATGCTCCTTATGAACAGCTAACAGAGATCTGTGCACACACTCTTATTCTCAAACTTGGGTTTCAACTCTACCTTTCACTCCTGGCCCACTGGAGCTAGAGGTGTCTCTTCACTCAGGCAGCTGCTAGCTGCTGAGGCTAACAAGCCCAAGGTTGAAAAATAAAATGGCACAGTCCCAATATTACCACAGAACATGGCAGGCACTAGTTCAAGTCCAGAGACAGTCTAAGATCAGTAGGAGACTTGACAGGCTGCTAAATGAAGACTTGGTTACATGCAGGGTCAAAGTGTGCTAAAAAGCTCAGAAAACTTTCTCAATGCTTCTCCTTATATGCTAGAAGCAGACCATATCCCTAAGGCAGCTAATCAGCTACTCCAGTAGATTCCACTATGGAGTTGATTACTAATTTCATCATGGTGACTAACTACAACCAGCTGCCCAGCCACTCAACCAGGCCCAGCCAAGCTGACACATAACCTTAACTACCACAGCAGTGAAGGAGATGAAAACACAACTCATAAACAAAATGAGCTCAGCACAGAAAATTATATAGAACAAAGAAATCAGCAACACTATGAAAAAAACACATAACAAAATAGCATCAATAAATTCATACTTGTTGATAATTACACTGAATGTCAATGGATTAAATGTACCACTCAAGAGGTGGAGAGTTGGAGACTGGATAAGAAAACATGACCCATCAATAGCTATCTACAGTAGACTCACCTTACACACAAAGACAAAAATAGACAGAAAATCAAAGGGTGGAAAAAAATATACCAAGCAAATGACAACCCAAAAAAGGGCAGGAGTGGCAGTAATCATTTCTGATAAAAAAAGACTTTAAGACAAAAATGACCATAAGAGACAAGGAAGGATATTTTATAATGATTAAAGGATCAATTGAACAAGAGCACATAACCGTAATAAATATCTATGCACTCAAGAAAGAGCCCAAAAATACACAAATCAGACTTGAAAAGACAAATAGATGACTCTATAGTTATAGTAGGAGATTTTAATACACCACTTTCAATAAGAAATAGAACAAGTAGAAAGAAACTCAACAAGAGATGCACAAGATCTAAACAATACAATCAACCAACTTGACATTATAACATCTACAGGGCACATCACCCTAAAACAGCAAAATATATATTCTTTTCCAGCACATTTAGAACATTCCCCAGGGTAGACTATATGTCAGGCTACAAAGCAAGCCTCAATATTTTTTAAAACATTGAAATACTGCAAAGCATCTTCTCAGAATATAATGCTATAAAATTAGAAATCAACACCAGGAAGATCAACGGAAGAAGAGCAAAAGCATAGAAACTGAATAACATCCCCTTAAAAATGAGTCTGTATTAGCAGAAATAAAAAATAAAATAAAGTAATTCCTTGAATCAAATAAGAATGAAAACACAACATACCAAAACCTTTGGGACATAGCAAAAGCAGTGATCAGAGGCCAATTTATAGAAATAGATACACACATCAAAAAAGAAGAAAGACCCAAAATCAACAACTTAATGCAACATATCTGGCAATTAGAAAAAGAGCAGCAAGAAAAGCCTACAGTTATCAGAAGAAAAGAAATAATAAAGATTGGAGCAGAAATGAAGCAGAAAATAGAAAGACAATAGAAAAAAATCAACAAGACTAGAAGATGGTTCCTTGAAAAGATCAATAAAATTGACAAACCACTGGCAAACTTAACAAAGGAAAAGAAGGAGGAGAGGCAAATAACATGAATAAGAAATGAAAGGGGTGATATCACAACAGAAATAAAAATTAAAATATCAGGATACTATGAAAAACTGTACTCAAGCAAATTTGAAAATCTAAGAGAAATGGACAGATTTCTAGAAACATATACTGACCTAAACTAACACAGACTGAGGTGGGAAATTTGAACAGATGTTTAACAAAAGAAGAAATTGAACAGGTCGTACAAAAATTACCAAGAAAAAAAGAGCCCTGGCCCAGACAGTTTCACTGGAGAATTCTACCAAACACTCAGAGAACTGACACCAATCCTACTCAAACTATTCCAGAACATAGAAAAGGATGGAATCCTCCCAAATTCATTTTATGAAGCAAGCATAACCCTGATACCAAAACCAGGCAAAGGCATCACTAAAACGGAAAACTACAGATCAATATCCTTCATGAATATAGATGCAAAAATCTTCAACAAAATCTTAGCCAATAGATTCCAACAACACATCAAAAAAATAATACATCATGATCAAGTGAGATTCATACAAGGTATCCAAGGATGGTGCAGGATTAGAAAAACAATCAATGTAATCCATCACATGAGTAAAATGAAGGAAAGGAATCACATAATAGTATCAATAGAGTTGCAGAAAAGGCATTTGATAAAACCCAACATCCATTACTGATAAAAGCTCTCAGAAAAATAGGAATTGAAGGGAAATTCCTCAACATAATAAAGGGCATATTTGTAAAACCAACAGCCAACATTATTCTCAACAGAGAGAGACTGAAACCATTCCCCTTGTGAGCAGGAACCAGACAAGGATGCCTTTATCTCCACTTTCATTCCACATTGATTTGGAAGTCCTTGGCAGGGCAATAGGACAAGAAAAGGAAATCAAAGGCATTCAAATTGGTAAGGAAGACGTAAAACTATGTCTATTTGTAAATGATAAGGGGCAGGAGGCAAGAGTAGACCCCAAGCCCCTAGAGCCAGGAAAGGGAGGGAGCAGAATAGACTGGGGACATCAGGAGTGGCAGAATATCCAGGTAAAATGGGGTGGGAGGCAAGGCTAGGCCCCAAGCCCCCTAGAGCCAGGAAAGGGAGGGAGCAGAATAGGCTGGGGACATTGGGAGTGGCAGAATATCCAGGTAAAAGGGGGTGGGAGGAAAGGCTAGGCCCCAAGCCCCCTAGAGCCAGGAAAGGGAGGGAGCAGCCTGGGACCACAAAGTGGCAGGTTCCAGGTAGGAATTAGGTAAGGGGAGGGCACAGAGGTTTCCAACAGCTAACGGGGGACAAACTTGTCTGTCAGTTTGTCATCCTGTGGGATTGTACATTGCTGTGAGGCTTGAGACTCTGCCACGGGTGTTTCAGACACCAGCAGAGTTGCACATGGTGCACAGGTTTTACTGCAGCTTACAGACTAAGGCAGACTAGGAAGAAGGAGGAGGCCATTCACTTCTCAAAATTTGGCCAAGGAAAACCTTATGAACAGCACAGAAACACTGTCTGATACATTACTGGGAAACTTTATGAATACCTCGGAAACATTTTCTGACACAGTGCAGGAAGATGAGCCCCTTGGGTCAGAAGGCATGCAAAATAGGACTGGGAAAGAGCTGTCTCATTACAGTGCTGAAATGAACAGGTTTTGGCCATTTTGAATTAGACAACCATGTGATCTACTATGCCGGGAATGACAAAGTGAAGAGGAATGGTGTGGCATTCATCATCACAAAGGATGTTTCAAGATCTGTCCTGAAGTACAATGTTGTCAGTGATAGGATAATATCCATGCACCTACAAGGAAGACCCATTAATATGACTATTATTCAAATTTATGCCCCAACCACCAAAGCCAAAGATGAGGAAATTGAAGATTTTTATCAACTTCTGCAATCTGAAATTGACCAAACATGCAATCAAGATGTGTTGCTTATCACTGGTGCCTGGAATGCAAAAGTTGGAAACAAAGAAGAATGACCGGTAGTTGGAAAATTTGACCTTGGTGACAGAAATAATGCTAGAATTTTGCAAGACCAACCACTTATTCATTGTAAATACCTTTTTTCAACAACACAAACAGCAGCTATACACATGGACTTCACCATACAGAGTACACAGGAATCAGATTGACTACATCTGTGGCAAGAGGCAATGGAAAAGCTCAGTATCTTCAGCCAAAACAAGGCCAGGAGCTGACTGTGGAACAGATCTTCAACTGCTCATATGTAAGTTCGAGTTGAAGTTGAAGACAATTTAAATGAGTCCACAAGAGCCAAAATATGACCTTGAATATATCCCTCCTGAATTTAGACACCATCTAAAGAATAGATTTGATACATTGAACACCAATGACCAAAAACCAGAAGAATTGTGGGATGACATCAAGAACATCATCCATGAAGAAAAAAAGAGGTTGTTAAAAATACAAGAAAGAAAGAAAAGACCAAAATGGATGTCAGAAGAGACTCTGAAACTTGTCCTTCAGTGAAAAGTAGCCAAAGCAAATGGAAGAAATGATAAGAAAAAAAGCTGAGCAGAAGATTTCAAAGAGCAGCTTGAGAAGGCAAAGCCGATTACTATAATGAAATGTGCAAAGACTTGGAGTTAGGAAACCAAAAGGGAAGAACATGCTCAGCATTTCTCAAGCTGAAAGAACTGAGGGAAAAATTTAAGCTTCAAGTTGCAATATTGAAAGATTCTATGGGCAAAATATTGAATGATGCAGGAGCATCAAAAGAAGATGGAAGGAACACACAGAGTCACTATACCAAAAAGGATGGGTTGATCATCATCCATTTCAGGGAGTGGCGTATGTTCAAGAACCAATGGTATTGAAGGAAGAATTCGAAGCTGCACTGAAAGAATTGGTGAAGAACAAGGAATTGACAGAATACCCATTGAGATGTTTCAATAAACTGATGCCCCCCTGGAGGCACTCACTCAGTTATGCCAAGAGATTTGGAAGACAACTACCTGGCCAACTGACTGGAAGAGATACATATTGGTACCCATTCCAAAGAAAGATGATTCCACAGAATGTGGAAATTATCTGACAATATCATTAATAGCACATGCAAGTAAAATCTTACTGAAGATAATTCAAAAATGGTTGCAGCAGTATATTGACAGAGAACTTCCAGAAATGCAAGCTGGATTCAGAAGAGGATGTGGAATGAATGATATCATTGCTGATGTCTGATGGATCTTGGCTGAAAGCAAAGATTACCAGAAAGATGTTTACTTGTGTTTTATTGGCTATGCAAAAGCATTTGATTGTGTGGATCATAACAAATTGTGGATGACATTGAGAAGTATGGGAATTCCCTAATACTTAATTGTACTCATGAGGAACCTGTACATAGACCAGGAGGCTGTCGTTCAAACGGAACAAGGGAAAACCCCATCAAGAAGGGACTGTGTCAGGGTTGTATCCTTTCACCATGCTTATTCAATCTGTATGCTGAGCAAATAATCTGAGAACCTGGACTATATGAAGAATAACATGGCATTAAGATTGGAGGAAGAATCCAATCTTTGCTTGCTCAAAGTGAGGATGACTTGAAGTACTTACTGATGAAGATCGAAGAATACAGTCTGCAGTATAGATTACATCTCAGTATAAAGAAAACAAAAATCCTCACAACTGGTCCTACAAGCAACATTATGATAAATGGAGAAAAGATTGAAATTGTCAAAGACTTCCCATTGCTTGGTTCTATAATTGATGCCAATGGAAGCAGCAGTCAGGACATCAGATGATGCACAACACTGGACAAATTGGCTGCAAAGGACCTCTTTCAAGTGGTGAAGAGCAAAGGTGTCTCCTTGACGATTGAGGTCCACCTGACACAAGCCATGGTATTTTCAATTGCCTCATATGCATGTGAGAGCTGGACAATGAATAAGGAAGACCGAAGAAGAATTGATGCTTTTGAACTGTGGTGTTGATGAAGAATGCTGAAAGTAGCATGGACTGCTAAAAGAACTAACAGGTCTGTCTGGAGGGAGTACAGCAAGAATGCTCCTTGGAGGCGAGAATGGCCAGACTTTGTCTCACATACTTTGGTCATGTATCAGAAGAAACCATTCCCTGGAGAAGGATGTCATGCTTAGTAAGGTGGAGGGTCGATGAAAGAGGGGAAGGCCCTCAACAAGATGGATTTACATGGTGGTGGCAGCGATGGACACAAATATAGCAAGAATCATGGAGCTGGCTCAGGACAAGACGGTGTTTCATTCTGCTGTGTATAAGGTCTCTATGAGTTGGAGACGACTCAACAGCACCTAACAACAACAACATGATCCTATATATAGAAAACCCAAGATACTCAGCAAGAAAATTACTGGAATTTATTGAAAGATTTAGCACAGTGTTGGGATAAAGATCAACATACAAAAATCAGTTGGCTTTCTCTACACAAGCAAAGAGGTCTCTGAAAAGGAAATAAGGAAATCAATACCATGTACAGGAGCTACCAAAAAGATAAAATATTAGGAATAAATCTTACCAGGAACACAAAAGACCTAAACAAATAAACAAATAAAAACTACAAACCACCACCTCAAGTGACTATAAGAGATCTACACAAAGTAATCTATACATTCAATAAAATTTCAATCCAGATATCCTCAACATTCTTTAAACACATGGAAAATCCGATCACTAATTTTATATGGAAAGAAAAGAGACCTTGGATAAGCAAAGCACTATTGAAGAAGAATAACAAAGTAGGTCTCAAAATCTCAGATCTCAAAACCTACTATACAGCCACAGTAGTCAAAACAGCCTGGTAATGGTGCAACAACAGATACATAGACCAGTGGAATAGAATTGAGAACTCAGAAATATATCCATTGACCTATAGTTAGCTGATCTTTGACAAAGGGCTGAATTCCATTAAATAGGGAAGAGATAATCCTTTCACAAGTGGTACTGACAAAAGTGGATATCCACTTGTAGAAAAATGAAACAAGATCCATACCTCACACCATACACAAAACCTAACTCCAGATGGATCAAAGACAAATGTGAGACCTAAAATTATTAAGTTCATCAAATAAAACTTAGGGACAAAGTTAGGGGCCCTAATTTATGGCATAAATAGACTATCAAGCATAAGCCAAGATGATTGTGAAAAAGATAAACCAGATGATTGTGACCTTCTAAAAATTAAATTCTTATGTGCATTGAATGACTTCTCCAAAAGATTAAAAAGAGAACGTACAGAATGAGAAAAAATGTTCATCAATGACATATAGGACTAAGGATTTATCTCTAAAACTGATAGAAAACTCTAACACCTCAACATCAAAAAGACAAACAATCCGTTTAAAAACTGGGCAGAAGACATGAAAAGACACTTCATCAAAGCAGATAATCAGGCAGCCAACAAACACATGAAGAAATGTTCATGATCATTAGCCATTAAAAAAACTTACTGCCATTGAATTGATTCTGACTCATAGCAACCCACTTTGGGTTTCCAAGGCAGTAAATCTTTACAGAAATCTTTACAGATTGCCCAGCCTTCCTTCCATAGAGTGCCGGGTGGGTTTGAACTGCCACCATTCTAGTTAGCAGCCAAATGCCTTAGGCACTATGCTGCCAGAGCTCCTTAGCCATAAGAAAGATGCAAATCAAAATAACAATGAGATACCATCTTGCCTCAGCACTAATAGCAAAGTTCAACAAGAGAGAAAATAATAAATGCTGGTGAGGATGTGGACAGATTGAGAATCTCATACACTGCTGGTGAGACTGTAAAATGATACAACAACTGTGGAAAGAAGTTTGGTCATTCTTTAAAAAGTTGGAAATAGAAACACCATTTGCTCTAGCAATCTCATTACTAGGTACATATCCTAAAGAAGTGAGAGGCAGAACATAAATACATATATGTACCCCCATGTTCATCACAGCACCACTCACAATAGCAAAACAATGGAAACAACCTAAGTGCCCATCAACTGAGGAATGAGTAAGCAAACTGTGGTACACACACACACAATGGAATGCTATGCAACCCTAAAGAATAACGTGGAATCTGTAAAACACTGCAATATGTGGATGACCTTGGAGGACATTATGCTGAGCGAAATAAGTCAATCACAGAAGGACAAACATTGTATTAGTCCACTATTGTAATAAGTCAAGGAAAGGTTTATACATAGAAGGAAAATTTCTTTGTTGGTTATCAGGAGGGTGGAATTTTCTAGATTGGTTGGAAAAAAAAAAGATACACACACACACATGTGTGTGTGTGTCTGTGTATATATATACACACACACACATACACACCAAACATTATTAGTGGTTTCCAGGGGTAGGAGGGAGGGAGAAAGAGAGAAAGAGGAAGATTTTGTTCATGGGACACTGAGTTTATTGGTGGAATATTTTGGAAAAGGATAGCAATAATGTTGGCATGACACAAAAGATGTCATCAATGTCCCTGAACTGTAAATGTGGAAGTTGTTACATTGGTGAATGTCTTGCTGAATGTGTTTTCACCACAATAAAAGTAAAAAAATAAAAAAAGACTGTGTGGTATTGGTGGAAGAATAGACACATATATCAATAAAACAGAAAGGAAAACTCTAGAAATAGATTCATAATAGTATTCCCAACTGACTTGTGACCAAAGTACAAAAACAATTAAATAGAGGAAAGAATCTTACAATAAATGGTACTGGAGCAATTGGACATTAATTTAAAAATAATAATAATAATAAAAATCTCACTGCCATCGAGTCAATTTTGACTTATAGTGACCCCTCCTTGGGTTTCCAAAGCCGTATCTGTACTACTTTCTGAGGAGTGGCTGGTGGGTTAGGACTGCCAGCCTTCTGGTTGTCAGTCAAATGTCGTAGGCACTACCCCACCAGACATCCATAGGAAAAAGAAAAAAAGAAAGAACTATGACTTATGTCTCACTGGTTATACAAAAAGTAACTAAAAATGGATTATGGACTTAAGTGTAGGTTTGTAGGAAAATACATAAGAGAAAATCTTTGGGATCTAGAGCTAAGCAAAAAGTTCTTGTACTTGACACTCAATACATAAGACAAGTAAAAGGTGATAAATTAAAATTCATCAAAATATAAACTGTTTGCTCTTCAGAAGATTTTGGTAATAGGATAAATAGGCAACCCAAAGACTGGGAGAAAAATATGTGTAAATCACATATCAGATGAACCAGTATCTAGAATATGTACTGTTGTTGTTGTTTTTGTTATGTGCCCTCAAGTTGGACCTGACTCATTGCGACCCCTCCTTGGGTTTACCAAACAGTAACACTACAGAAGTAGATTGCCCAAACTTCCTTAAGAGGAGTGGCTGGTGGGTTTGAACTACCAGCCTTCTGGTTAGCAGTCAAGTGCCTTAGGTACTATGCTACCAGAGCACCTTAGAATATATAAGGATCTCTCAATTCAATACTGGAAAAACAAAGAATACAATTAGATAATGAACAAAAGACACAAAGAGACATTTCATCAAAGAGACTATACAGATGGCAAATAAACACATGAAAAGATGTTCAACATCATTAGCCATTACAGAAATGCATATTAAAGCCATAATGAGATAGCATTACATACTTATCAAAATGACTAAAATTAAAAATAGTGACAACACCAAAGACTAGTGAAGATATAGAGAAACTGGATCACTCATGCATTGCTAGTGGGAAAGTAAAATGATACAGTCACTCTATAAAACAATTTGGCACTTCCTTAAAAAAAAATTAAACATTCAACTATCATACACTCCAGCAATTGCACTCCTGAGCATTTATCTCTGATGGTGAAAACTTATGTTCACTCAAAAACCTACATAAATTTTTATAGAAGAGTTCCGGTAAGATGGTGGAATAGGCAGAAAGACTGCACAGACCCTCTTCAACAAAGAAAAGGGGAATCAATTAACACAAATACTGAAGATATTCCTGGACCCTTGAGCTCTGAAGGGAAGGATATAGAAGTGGACTAAACTCCAACCAGCAGAAAAATTGGCATGAAAACATCAAAAAAGGAGACATATGGAGCTGCGATCAGGCAGCGATCCTGACAGCACAGACAGTTTGGATATTGCCGAGTGGTGGTAGGTCCTAAGAATTAACCTTAAAATCAGCCCTGCTAGCCAGGGGCTGCACGAAGGACTGGTAGCTGGGGAATAAATGGGGGGGGGGGGAAGTGGGCTGAGCTGTGGACTTTTGCCAGTCCAGAGGGCATAGCCAATTGGAATGTCTACAAGTGGATTCACCATTTTGGATATTTAAAGTGATAGCATTCTCCCAGATTCCACAGACGTAAACACAGGCTCCACTTGCTGGGAACTACAAGGACATTCCGGGCACGGACTATTGGAAAGGCCTACGATAAACACTAACCACCAAGAAGATGTTGATAATTATACTGAATATTAATGTATTAAATGCACCACTCAAGAAACGGAGAGTTGCAGTTGGATAAGAAAACAAAACCCATCAATATGCTGTCTACAAGAGACACACCTTAGAGACAAAGACAAAAATAGACTAAAAATCAAAGGTTGAAACAAGATGTATCAAGCAAATGGCAACCTTAAAAGAGCAGGCGTGGCAATATTAATTTTTGATCAAATTGACTTTAAGACAAAAATCACCATACGAGACAAGAAGGACATTATAAAATGATTAAAGGATCAATTGAACATGAAGATATAACCATAATAAAGATCTATGGACCCAATGAAAGTGCCCCAAAATACATAAATCAGACTTTAAAAGAGTTGAAAAGGCAAATAAATGAATCCACACTCATAGTAGGAGACTTTAATATACCACTTTCAATGAAAGATAGAACAACTGGAAAGAAACTCAACAAAGATTCAGAAGAGCTAAACAATACAATCCACCAGCGTGGCCTTACAGACATCTACAGAGCACTTCACACAACAACAACACAATATACATTCTTTTCCAGTGCACATGGAACATTTTCTATGATAGACCATGTATTAGGCCATAAAACAAGCCTTAATAAATTAAAAAACATTGAAATATTGCAAAGCATCTTCTCAGATCAAAACACTATCAAATTAGAAATCAACAATAGGAAGATCAATGGAAAAAGAGTAAATACATGGAAATTGAACAACACCCTCTTTAAGGAAGACTGTGTAAGAGAAGAAATAAAAAGTGAAATTGAAAAATTCCTTGAATCAATTGAGAATGAAAACACAACATACCAAAATCTTTGGGACACAGCAAAAGCAGTGATCAGAGGCCAATTTATAGCAATAAATGCACACATCAAAAAAGAAGA